>NC_067246.2:145747865-146050896 GCF_019359855.2 Lolium perenne
AGCAAAATAACACATGGGTTATCTCCCAAGAAATTCTTTCTTTATAGCCATTAAGATGGGCTCAGCAGTTTTAATGATGCACTCGCAAGAAATTGTATTTGAAGCAAAAGAGAGCATCAAGAAGCAAATTAAAAACACATTTAAGCCTAACATGCTTCCTATGCATAAGAATCTTGTAAATAAACAAGTTCATGAAGAGCAAAGTAACAAGCATAGGAAGATAAAACAAGTGCAGCTTCAAAAATTTCAGCACATAGAGAGGTGTTTTAGTAACATGAAAATTTCTACAACCATATTTTCCTCTCTCATAATAACTTTCAGTAGCATCATGAGCAAACTCAACAATATAACCATCACATAAAGCATTCTTATCATGAGTCTCATGCATAAAATTATTACTCTCCACATAAGCATAATTATTCTTATTAATTGTAGTAGGAGCAAATTCAACAAAGTAGCTATCATTATTATTCTCATCATCAAATATAGGAGGCATATTGTAATCATAATCAAATTCACTCTCCATAGTAGGTGGCACTAAAAGACCACTATCATTATAATCATCATAAATAGGAGGCAAAGTATCATCAAAGAAAATTTTCTCCTCAATGCTTGGGGGACTAAAAATATCATGCAAACCAGCTTCCCCAAGCTTAGAACTTTCTATATCATTAGCAACAATGGTGTTCAAAGCGTTCATACTAATATCATTGCTACTAGCACGCAAATAAGATTCCATAGGTTTTTTAATTTTCGCATTAAACCATTCATGTCTTGACTCAGGAAATAGAATAAAAAGCTCACAGATGTTTTCCATTATGCCTTACTAGTGTAAACAAGAAACAAAAAGATGCAATTGCAGGATCTAAAGGAAATAGCTTCGAGCACAAACACAATGGCGCCAGAAAAGTACTTTACCTGGAACCGAAGTATGAGTGCCTTTTACCTTTCCTCCCCGGCAACGGCGCCAGAAAAGTGCTTGATGTCTACGTTCCCCCTCCTTTCCTGTAGACAGTGTTGGGCCTCCAAGAGCAGAGGTTTGTAGAACAGCAGCAAGTTTTCCCTTAAGTGGATACCCAAGGTTTATCGAACTCAGGGAGGAAGAGGTCAAAGATATCCCTCTCATGCAACCCTGCAACCACAAAGCAAGAAGTCTCTTGTGTCCCCAACACACCAAATAGGTGCACTAGTTCGGCGAAGAGATAGTGAAATACAGGTGGTATGAATAAGTATGAGCAGTAGCAACGGTGCCAGAAAATAGCTTGCTGGCGTGTAGTTGATGGTGGTAGTATTGCAGCAGTAGTAACGCAGTAAAACAGTAAACAAGCTGTAGTAACTCAACAGTATTTAGGAACAAGGCCTAGGGATTACACTTTCACTAGTGGACACTCTCAACATTGATCACATAACAGAATAGATAAATGCATACTCTACACTCTTGTTGGATGATGAACACATTGCGTAGGATTACACGAACCCTCAATGCCGGAGTTAACAAGCTCCACAATTTGTTCATATTTAGTAACCTTATAGTGTAAGATAGATCAAAAGACTAAACCAAGTACTAACATAGCATGCACACTATCGCCTTCATGCATATGTAGGAGGAATAGATCACATCAATACCATCATAGTAATAATTAACTTCACAATCTACAAGAGATCATGATCATAGCCTACGACAAGAACCACACGGTGCACACACTAGTCACCTTTACACACGTGCAGGAGGAATAGAACTACTTTAATAACATCACTAGAGTAGCACATAGATGAATTGTGATACAAAACTCATATGAATCTCAATCATGTAAAGCAGCTCATGAGATCATTGTATTGAAGTACATGGAGAGAGATTAACCACATAGCTACCGGTACAGCCCCGAGCCTCGATGGAGAACTACTCCCTCCTCATGGGAGCAGCAGCGGTGATGAAGATGGCGATGGAGATGGCAGCGGTGTCGATGGAGAAGCCTTCCGGGGGCACTTCCCCGCTCCGGCAGGGTGCCGGAACAGAGACTCCTGTCCCCCAGATCTTGGCTTCGCGATGGCGGCGGCTCTGGAAGGTTTCTGTGGTTTTCGTCGAACGCATCAGGGTTTTCGATTCCAGGGGCTTTATATAGGCGAAGAGGCGGCGCCAGGGGGTCGAAGGGCTGGCCAAACCATAGGGGGGCGCGGGCCCCCCCTAGGCCGCGCCAGGGTATGGTGTGGTGGGCCTGTGCCCCCCTCTGGTCCCTCTCGTGTGTTCTGGATGCTTCCGGGGATTCTAAGATCTTTGGCGTTGATTTCGTCCGATTCCGAGAATATTTCGTTACTAGGATTTCTGAAACCAAAAACAGCAGAAAACAGGAACTGGCACTTCGGCATCTTGTTAATAGGTTAGTTCCAGAAAATGCACGAATATGACATAAAGTGTGCATAAAACATGTAGATAACATCAATAATGTGGCATGGAACATAAGAAATTATCGATACGTCGGAGACGTATCAGTATGCCCTAGACTCAATGGTTAGTCCACTATAAAATATATCAAGTAAGTCATGCTTTTTTCCAAATCATGTCCAGGCCGAGCTCTAATAAGAGAGCAAAACCTTGCCCAAGCTTCAGGCAATTTTTCCCCATCTTCCTGGTCAAAATTATAAATTTTCTGCAAAGCAATATGTTGAGCACTAGCAGGAAAATATTTTCGAAAGAAGACATCAAGCAAACAACTTGGACTATCAATAGAATCAGGAGGCAAACTATTATACCAAGTTTTAGCATCATCCTTTAACGAGAAAGGAAAATTTTTAGCAACAAAATAAGTACGCTTCTTGGTATCATCAGAAAACAAGCTACTCAAAGTAGAAAGCTCAATCATGTGCTCTACAACACTTTCTTTTTCAGTACCACAAAAAGGTGTTTTCTCAACAATACATATATGAGATAAATCAAGAGAAAAATCATAATCCTTATCCTTAATGTTTATAGGAGACATAGCAAATTTAGGATCAGGAGACAGTTTATATCTAACAGCACGTTGTGCAAGAAGCTTTTTAATGTTACTTGCATCAGTAGTAGCATTACATTTATCAATAAAATCATCATCAAGTTCCACATAATCTTCATCAAGATCATCACTAGAGTGTTCAACAGATTCAGGTGAATTAACAGGTGTAATAGTATTTTCATTAGGAATTTAAGTATTTTCGATTTGTCTAGACCTAGAAATTGTAGCATCTAAAAAAGGACCTAATGAACCATTATCATCAAGCACAGTAGAAGCATCATCAAAATTATTAGAGGAATTTTTAGATTCAGCAGAAGTACCAACACGTGAAGCTTGTGGTGGTGAAACAAGTTGACTTATCACAGATGGTGAATCAAGAGCAGCAGAGGTACTTAGAGTTGTACCTTTTCTTGTAGTGGATGGTAATATGGCGACTTTAGTATCGTGAGGTTTACCCATGATGGAGGATTTGCAGCGAACAATATCAATTCAGGTGAACTTGCAAATAAAGCTATGCTCCCCGGCAACGGCGCCAGAAAATAGTCTTGATGACCCACAAGTATAGGGGATCGCAACAGTCTTTGAGGGAAGTAAAACCCAATTTATTGATTCGACACAAGGGGAGCCAAAGAATATTTGTAAGCCTTAACAGCGGAGTTGTCAATTCAGCTGCACCTGGAAACAGACTTGCTCGCAATAATTTATTAGTAGCAACAGTTTTATAGCAGTAGCAGTAATGAAATATAAGCAGCAGTGTAATAAAGACAGCAATAGTGATTATAGTAAACAGCAGGATTAAAATACTGTAGGCATAGGGATGGATGAACGGGCGCTGCATGGATAATATAACTCATGTAATAATCAAGACAAGGCATTTACAGATAATAATAAAACAATATCCAAGTACTAAACAACCATAGGCATGTGTTCCGTATATAGTCGTACGTGCTCGCAATGAGAAACTTGCACAACATCTTTTGTCCTACCAGCCGGTGGCAGCCGGGCCTCTAGGGAAACTACTGGTAATTAAGGTACTCCTTTTAATAGAGTACCGGAGCAAAGCATTAACACTCCGTGAACACATGTGATCCTCATATCACAGCCTTCCCCTCCGGTTGTCCCAATTTCTATCAATTTGGGGCCTCGGGTTCCGAACAGCAATATGTGTATACAACTTGCAGGTAAGATCATAAAACAATGAATATCATCATGAATCAATAACATGTTCAGATCTGAAATCATGGCACTCGGGCCCTAGTGACAAGCATTAAGCATAACAAGTTGCAACAATATCATAAAAGTACCAACAACGGATACTAGGCACTATGCCCTAACAATCTTATGGCTATTACATGAACAATCTCATCCAATCCCTACCATCCCCTTCAGCCTACAGCGGGGGAATTACTCACACATGGATGGGGGAAACATGGATGGTCGATGTAGAGGCGTCGGTGGTGATGATGGCGATGATCTCCTCCAATTCCCCATCCCAGCATGGTGCCAGAACGGAGTTTCTGATCCCGAGATTGAGTTTCACTATGGCGGCGGAGTTCTGGATGTCTTCTGAAAAGTGGTCGAACCCCCTCGCGTTTTTAGGTCAGGGGCTTTAAGTAGTCCAGAGGGGAGCGTCGGGGGCTGGCCGAGGCGGCGTGACCATAGGGCGGCGCGGCCCACGGGCCCACCGCGCCGCCATATGGTGTGCGCACCTCGTGGCCCCCCTCCGTCTCGTCTTCTGGCTCCGTAAGTCTTCTGTGAAAATAGGCCCTTCGCAATTATTTCCGGGGATTTTCCTGAAAGTTGATTTTCTGCACAAAAATAAGACACCAGGGCAATTCTGCTGAAAACAACGTTAGTCCGTGTTAGTTGTATCCAAAATACACAAATTAGAGGCAAAACAATAGCAAAAGTGTTTGGGAAAGTAGATACGTTTTGGACGTATCAATATGCTCTACTTCGTGTGAAAATCGGGGTGTGGAGGCATGTTGAGCTGTTTTATTTGTACTTTCTTCATTAAAACTCCCATTTTATGCACTTTGGATGGAAAGAAATCATTTGTACATAAATTTTGACAACGCCATTTGCAAACATTAATTGTTTTACATGCCAAGATGCACCCATCCACCAAATATGCGGCAAAAGTTTATCACAGTCTAGATATATATGTATAATTAGTGAGGGACCCCTTTTGATTTTGTGCAATTTCCACTAATTAGCTAGAGAGAAGGGGTCAATTAATTAGGCCATGTTAGGGGCTATGTGTTTTAGATTAGGGTTGTGTGGATTCAAATACAACTTCTTTATTTGTGTGCTATGATTAATCAAAACTAGATCGATCGACTGCACACACATTATTAGAGGCACATGCCTTTTCGCACAAAGTGCATGTGTGTGTTGTTGGCCACCAACGAGAGAGCGGCAAGAGAGCGATTGAAATCCCCAAATTAAACACATATATAAGCATGCATGGTTAGGCCATGCATGCATATTAATTATATATATTGTGAGGCAAATTAATTAAAGTGTGTTTTCATTTCAGACCTTGTCAAAATTCAAGTTAATTAATTGAATTATCAGTACTTATTATATAATTAATGAATCCCAATAATGTCTATATATATATATGATCGATATAGGCCATATATTAATTGGGGTTAATCTAGGGTTTACTAGCTATATATATAACAAGGTTTTATTAGATCGGGTTATTAATTAGCTTGGGGTTATGTGTTTTAACGAGGGTTTGATTAGCTAAGGTTAGTTTTCTATATATATACGGTTTAGGGTTTAGGGTTAATGGCACATATATTTAATTAGAGGACCGCGAGGACCCCTGGCCTGCTTGATGCGCAATTAAGGGTCGTCGTTGGCCTATAGCTAGCTATATAGGGTTTTATGGTTTATTTAGAGGGTTTATGTGTTAGGGTTAATTATAACTTGTTGTGAATTAAATTACAACTTTTTTATTAGTGTGCTACACAATTAATCCAAACTCTAGCTAGATCGATCGAGTGTGCATAGACATGCACTATTAGAGGCACCCGCCTTTGCGCGTAAAGTGCAAGCATAATGTGTGTCGTTGCGCTGGCCACCAATCGATAAAGAGAGAGATAGAGATGAGAGATTATTAAAATCGCCAAGAATGTTCAAATATATATATATATATATATATGCATGCATGGTAGGCCATGCATGCATGCACACTAATTATATATATATATTGTGAGGCAACTTAATCAAAGTGTGTGTTTTCATTCGAGAACTTGTCAATATATTCAAGTTAATTAATTTATCAGCGCTAATTATATAATTAATTAATGAATGAATCTCAGGGATGTTCGATCATACATGATCGATATAGGCCATATATATTAATTGGGGTTAATCTAGGGTTTGCTAGCTAGCTATATATATATAGAGCAGGTTTCTAGTATAGTTTGGGGTTATGTGTTTTAATTAAGTAGCCAGGTTTGATTAGCTAGGACGGGTTAGTTATATATATATATGGTTTAGTTATGGTTAATGTCACACTTAATTTAGAGGACCGCGAGGCCCCTGGCCTGCGTGATGTGCAATTAAGTGTCGTTTGGGGCATATATATATATATAGCTAGAGCTAGGGTTTAGGGTTTATAGGGATTAGGGATTAGGGTTCGGGTTTAGGGATTAGGGTTTAGGGTCTAGGGTCTAGGGTCATTAGGGTTAGGGTTGTTAGGGATTAGGGTTAGCTAGGGGTTATGGTTTAGGGTTTAGGGTTTAGTGTTTAGGGTCTAGGGGTTATGTGTTTTAAGTATGGGTTAGGGTTAGGGTTTAGGGTCTAGGGTGTTTAATTAGGATGTTTAGGGTTTAGGGATTAGGGTTTTAGGGTTTAAGGTTTAGGGATCATCGATCGAGTGCGCACACACATTATATATTGGAGGCACCCGCGCCTTTTGCGCATAAAGTGCATGCGTATGTGTGTGTTTTTGGCCACAAACGATATATAGATCGAGAGAGAGAGAGATTGAAATCCCCAAGAATATGTTCAAATATATATTAAAAAAATATATGCATGAATGCATGCACACTAATTATATATATATATTGTGAGGCAACTTAATCAAATGTACGTGTTTTTCATTCGAGAACTTGTCAAAATTCAAGTTAATTAATTTATCAGCGCTAATTAGTTGGTCGCCTGCTTGATGCGCAATTAAGTGTCGTTGGCCTATATATATGTAGGGTTTAATTAGGGTTTAAGGTTTAGGGTTAGCTACACCTAGGGGTTAGGGTTAGGGTTAATTAGGGTTTAGGGTCTAGGGTTTAGGGTTTAGTGTTTAGGGTTTAGTGTTTAGGGTTTAGGGTTTAGGGTTTAGTGTTTAGGGTTTAGGGTTTAGTGTTTAGGGTTTAGGGTTTAGTGTTTAGGGTGTTTAGGGTGTTTAGGGATTAGGGATTAGGGTTTTAGGGTTTTATGGTTTAAGGTTTAGGGATATCATCGATCGAGTGCGCACACACATTATTAGAGGCACCCGCGCAATTAAGTGTCATTGGCCTATAGTGTTTAGGGTGTTTAGGGTGTACATTTAGGGTTTAATTAGGGATTGGGGATTAGGGTTTTAGGGTTTAGGGTTTAGGGATCATCGATCGAGTGCACACACACATTATTAGAGGCACCCGCGCCTTTGCGCATAAAGTGCATGCGTATATAAGTGTGTTTTTTTGGCCACCAACGATATATAGATCGAGAGAGAGAGAGAGAGAGAGATTGAAATATATATATATCCCCAAGAATATGTTCAAATATATATTGAAATATATGCACGAATGATATGCAAGGTATGCCATGCGCGCATGCACACTAATTATATATATATTATGAGGCAACTTAATCAAATGTGTTTCATTCGAGAGAACTTGTCGAAAATCAAGTTAATTAATTTATCAGCGCTAATTAGTTGGTCGCCTTCTTGATGCGCAATTAAGTGTCATTGGCCTATATATGTAGGGTTTAATTAGGGTTTAGGGTTAGCTACCTAGGGGTTAGGGTTAGGGTTAATCAGGGCTTAGGGTCTAGGGTTTAGTGTTTAGGGTTTAGGGTTTAGGTTTTAGGGGGCTTAGTGTTTAGGGTTTGGGGTTTAGTGTTTAGGGTGTTTAGGGTGTTTAGGGATTAGGGATTAGGGAGATTAGGGTTTTAGGGTTTTATGGTTTAAGGTTTAGGGATCATCGATCGAGTGCACACACAAAATATTAGAGGCACCCGCGCAATTAAGTGTCGTTGGCCTATATATGTAGGGTTTAATTAGGGTTTAGGGTTTAGGGTTAGCTAGGGGTTAGGGTTAGGGTTTAGGGTTTAGGGTTTAGGGTTTAGTTTTTAGGTTTTAGGGTTTAGTGTTTAGGGTTTAGGGTTTAGGGTTTAGGGTCTAGGGTTTAGGGTTTAGTGTTTAGGGTGTTTAGGGTGTATGTTTAGGGTTTAATTAGGGATTATGGATTAGGGTTTTAGGGTTTAAGGTTTAGGGATCATCGATCGAGTGCACACACACATTATTAGAGGCACCCGTGCCTTTGCGCATAAAGTGCATGCGTATATAAGTGTGTTTTTTGGCCACCAACGATATATAGATCAAGAGAGAGAGATTGAAATATATATATATCCCCAAGAATATGTTCAAATATATATTGAAATATATGCACGAATGATATGTGCAAGGTATGCCATGCGCGCATGCACACTAATTGTATATATATTATGAGGCAACTTAATCAAATGTGTTTTCATTCGAGAGAACTTGTCAAAATTCAAGTTAATTAATTTATCAGCGCTAATTAGTTGGTCGCCTGCTTGATGCGCTATTAAGTGTCGTTGGCCTATATATGTAGGGCTTAATTAGGGTTTAGGGTTAGCTAGCTAGGGTTTTAGGGTTAGGGTTAGGGTTAGGGTTAATTAGGGTTTAGGGTCTAGGGTTTAGGGTTTAGGGTTTAGTGTTTAGGGTTTAGGGTTTAGGGTTAGGGTTTAGGGTTTAGTGTTTAGGGTGTAGGGTATAGGGTTTAGGGTGTAGTGTTTAGGGTTTAGGGTCTAGGGTTTAGTGTTTAGGGTGTTTAGGGTGTACGTTAGGGTATAATTAGGGATTAGATTTTTAGGGTTTAAGGTTTAGGGATCATCGATCTGGTGCACACACACATTATTAGAGGCACCCGCGCCTTTGCGCATAAGTGCATGCGTATATATATAAGTGTGTTTGGCCACCAACGATATATAGATCGAGAGAGAGAGATTGAAATATATATATCCCCAAGAATATGTTCAAATATATATTGAAATATATGCACGAATGATATGCAAGGTATGCCATGCGCGCATGCACACTAATTATATATATATTATGAGACAACTTAATCAAATGTGTTTTCATTCGAGAGAACTTGTCAAAATTCAAGTTAATTAATTTATCAGCGCTAATTAGTTGGTCGCCTGCTTGATGCGCAATTAAGTGTCGTTGGCCTATATATGTAGGGTTTAATTCACTACAAGAAAAGTTGCCATGGCCGACGAAGTTGAAGTCGCGCCGTGGTTGCTGGTGTACCATGGCCGACGATTTTTGGTCTCTCCGTTGTGCATATCAAAACGTATTTTTTCTCCTTTTTGAGGCCACCTAGCCCGACGAAAACGGCCAAAACGTCGCGTATGGTGGCCCGGGACGTGGTGCATCTCGAATTCTCGGGTTCGCCGGCCGAGTCAACGCAAATCCGCACCGCCGAGGGATGTAGGGCCCAGATGGCAGCCTCTCTGGCATTGTTTTTTTTCTCGACCACGCCATCTCGTTCAACGCTCTCCGATCGAGCCGTTTACGATGCAGGATCATGGGTCCCGCATGTCATCCTCTATGAACCAAAATTCTTTCTATTCTTGGATTTTTTTGACCCCCTGATTTCTGGCTACTTCCTTTTTCTTTTGATCCCTTGCCGCCTTGGAAACGTTGAGACCGCTGCTGCTAAATGGGACCCGCATGTCATCCTCTATGTGCAATCAACTTTCTTTTCTTGGAGTTTTTTTGGCACCTCATATTTGGTCACTTGCCTTTTTCTTTCGATCCCCTGCCGCCTCTCAAACGGTGATACCGCTGCTGCTAAATGGGACCCGCATGTCATCCTCTATGTACTATCAAACTTTTTCTTTTCTTGAATTATTTTTGGCTCCTCATATTTGGTCACTTGCCTTTTTCTTTCGATCCCGTGCAGCCTCTCAAACGGTGATACCGCTGCTGCTAAATGGGACCCGCATGTCATCCTCTATGTACTATAAAACTTTCTTTTCTTGAATTATTTTTGGCTCCTCATATTTGGTCACTTGCCTTTTTCTTTCGATCCCCTGCCACCTCTCAAACGGTGATACCGCGGCTGCTAAATGGGACCCGCATGTCATCCTCTATGTACTATAAAACTTTCTTTTCTTGAATTATTTTTGGCTCCTCATATTTGGTCACTTGCCTTTTTTTTCGATCTCATGCCACGTTTGAAACGTTGAGGAAACTGCTGGCTCATGGGACCCGCATGTCATCCTCTATGTGCTATAAAAGTTTATTTTCTTGGATTTTTTTTCACCCTCTGAATTTTGGCTATTTCCTTTTTCTTTTGATCCCCTGCCGCCTTTGAAACGTTGAGTAAGCTGCTGACTCATGGGACCCGCATGTCATCCTCTATGTACAATCAACTTTCTTTTTTCTTTTGATCTCAAGCCGCATTTGAAACGTTGAGACCGCTGCTGCTAAATGGGACCCGCATGTCATCCTCTATGTACTATAAAACTTTCTTTTCTAGGATTTTTTTTGGAACCTCATATTTGGTCACTTGCCTTTTTCTTTCGATCCCGTGCCGCCTCTCAAACGTTGAGACCGCTGCTGCTAACTGGGACCCGCATGTCATCCTCTATGTACTATAAAACTTTCTTTTCTTGAATTATTTTTGGCTCCTGATATTTGGTCACTTTCCTTTTTCTTTCGATCCCGTGCCGCCTCTCAAACGGTGATACCGCTGCTGCTAAATGGGACCCGCATGTCATCCTCTATGTACAATCAAGTTTCTTTTCTTGAATTATTTTTGGATCCTGATATTTGGTCACTTGCCTTTTTCTTTCGATCTCATGCCACGTTTGAAACGTTGAGGAACCTGCTGGCTCATGGGACCCGCATGTCATCCTCTATGTGCTATAAAAGTTTATTTTCTTGTATTTTTTTCACCCTCTGATTTTTGGCTATTTCCTTTTTCTTTTGATCCCCTGCCACCTTGGAAACTTTGGGTAAGCTGCTGACTCATGGGACCCGCATGTCATCCTCTATGTACAATCAACTTTCTTTTTCTTTTGATCTGAAGCCGCATTTGAAACGTTGAGACCGCTGCTGCTAAATGGGACCCGCATGTCATCCTCTATGTACATTAAAGTTTTTTCTTGGATTATCTTTGGCTCCTGATATTTTGGCACTTGCCTTTTTCTTTCGATCTCATGCCGCCTTTGAAACGTTGAGTAAGCTGCTGGCTTATGGGTCATGCATGTCATCCTCTACGAACAATTAAAGTTTCCTTTCTTGGAGTTATTTTTGACCCCTAATTTCTGGCTATTTGCCTTTTTCTTTTGATCTCCTGCCCCCTTTGAAAAGTTGAGGATTCTGCTGGCTCATGGGTCCCACTTGTCAGCCTCTATGAACAATAAACCTTTCCTTTCTTGGAGTTATTTTGAACCCCTAATTAATTTCTGGATATTTCCTTTTTTTTCTTTGATCCCCTGCCGCCTTGGAATCGTTGAGGATGCTGCTGCCTCATGGGTCCCGCATGTCATCCTCTCAGAACGGTAAATGTTTCTTTTCTTGGATTTTGTTTACCAAATGATTTTTGGCTTATTTTTTCTTTCGATCTCCTGCCGCCTTTAAAACATTGACGACGCTGCTGGCTCATGGGTCCCCGATGTCAGCCTCCCCGTACAAGAAACATGTGATATCTTGATTATTTTGCAGACAATAAACAGTGTATTGCGCTCTGAGCTATTTTAAACGGATAAATTAAATCTTTATTTTTACATAAACAAATTTTTATGTTGAATCTCCTTGTTTTTTTGTTTTTGCGAAGCATAGGACTTTCCTTTTTTTTTTAGAAAAATCCGAACTTTCCTGTTTTGGAGTGGGCTGAAATTGTACGAGTCAAAAGGCCCAGCAGGATAGTTCGAAGGCCCAGATGTCCAGATGCAGCCCAATTAAAATCTTTCTTTCTTTGGATTATTTTCACCCCTGATTTCTGGCTACTTCATTTTTCTTTTGGTCCTGTGCCGCCTTGCAAACGTTGAGACCGCTGCTGCAAAATGGGACCCGCATGTCATCCTCTATGTACAATAAAATTTCTTTTCTTGGATTATTTTTGGCTCCTGATATTTGGTCACTTGCCTTTTTCTTTGGATCCCGTGCAGCCTCTCAAACGGTGATACCGCTGCTGCAAAATGGGACCCGCATGTCATCCTCTATGTACAATCAAGTTTCTTTTCTTGAATTATTTTTGGCTCCTGATATTTGGTCACTTGCCTTTTTCTTTCGATCTCATGCCACGTTTGAAACGTTGAGGAAACCTGCTGGCTCATGGGACCCGCATGGCATCCTCTATGTACTATAAAAGTTCTTTTTCATGGTTTTTTTCACCCTCTGATTTTTGGCTATTTCCTTTTTCTTTTGATCCCCTGCCGCCTTTGAAACGTTGAGGACTCTGCTGGCTCATAGGTCCCACATGTCAGCATGTATGAACGATAAAACTTTCCTTTCTTGGAGTTTTTTTTACCCCCTAATTTCTGGCTACTTTCTTTTATCTTATGAGCTCAAGCCGCAGTTGAAACGGTGGGGCCGTCGCCGCAAAATGGGACCCGCATGTCATTCTCTATGTACAATAAAGTTTCTTTTCTTGGATTATCTTTGTCTCCTGATATTTTGTCACTTGCCTTTTTCTTTCGATCTCATGCCGCCTTTGAAACGTTGAGTAAGCTGCTGGCTCATGGGTCCCGCATGTCATCCTCTACGAACAATAAAAGTTTCCTTTCTTGTAGTTATTTTTCACCCCTAATTTCTGGCTATTTTCTTTTTCTTTTGATCTCCTTCCCCCTTTGAAATGATGAGGACGATGTTGGCAGGTCGGTCCCACATGTCATCCTCTATGAACAATAAAAGTTTCCTTTGATGGATTTATTTTGAACCCCTAATTAATTTATGGATATTTCCTTTTTTTTTCTTTTGATCCCCTGCCGCCTTGGAATCGTTGAGGATGCTGCTGCCTCATGGGTCCCGCATGTCATCCTCTCAGAACGGTAAATGTTTCTTTTCTTGGATTTTGTTTACCAAATGATTTTTGGCTTATTTTTTCTTTCGATCTCCTGCCGCCTTTAAAACGTTGAGGACGCTGCTGGCTCACGGGTCCCACATGTCAGCCTCTATGAACAATAAACGCTGAGGATGCTGCTGCCTCATGGGTCCCGCATGTCATCCTCTCAGAACGATAAATGTTTATTTTCTTGGATTTTTGACCAACTGATTTTTGGTTTATTTTTTCTTTCCATCCCCTGCCGCCTTTAAAACGTTGACGACGCTGCTGGCTCATGGGTCCCCGATGTCAGCCTCCCCGTACAAGAAACATGTGATATCTTGATTATTTTGTAGACAATAAACAGTGTATTTCGCTATGAGCTTTGCAAACGGATAAATTAAATCTTTATTTTTACATAAACAAACTTATATGTTGAATCTCCTTGTTTTTTGTTTTTGCGAAACATAGGACTTTCATGTTTTGGAGTGGGCTGAAATTGTACGAGTCAAAAGGCGTCCAGCACGATAGTTCGAAGGCCCAGATGGCAAGATGCAGCCCAATTGAAATATATCTTTTCTTGGATTTTGTTTTGACCCCCTAATTTCTGGCTACTTCCTTTTTCTTTTGATCCCGTCTCCCGTGCCGCCTTGGAAACGTTGAGGCCGCTGCTGCTAAATGGGTCCCGCATGTCATCCTCTATGTACAATAAAATTTCTTTCTTCGATTATTTTCGGGTCCTGATATTTGGTCACTTGCCTTTTTCTTTCAATCTCATGCCGCCTTTGAAATGTTGAGGAAGCTGCTGGAGCATGGGTCTCGCATGTCATCCTCTATGAACAGTAAAAGTTTCCTTTCTTGGAGTTTTTTTTTACCCCTAATTTCTGGCTACTTCCTTTTTCTTTTGATCCCCTGCCGCCTTTGAAACGTTGAAGACTTTGCTGGCTCATGGGTCCCACCATGTCAGCCTCTATGAACAATAAACATTTCCATTCTTGGAGTTATTTTGTACCCCTAATTTCTGGCTATTTGCCTTTTTTTTCTTTCGATCCCTAGTCGCCTTCGAAACGTAGAGGACGCTGCTGGCTCGTGGGTCCCAGATGTCAGCCTCCATGGACAATAAACCTCTCCTTTGTTGGATTTATTTTTCACCCTCTGATTTTGGCTATTTCCTTTTTCTTTTGATCCACTGCCACCTTGGAAACATTGAGTAAGCTGCTGACACATGGGGCCAGCATGTCATCCTCTATGTACAATCAACTTGCAAGATCTTCGAGCGAAAGAGCTTGTATTAGTGGGACCCATATGTCAACCTCTATGTACAATAAAAGTTTCCTTTCTTGGATTATTTTTAGCTCCTGATATTTGGTCACTTTCCATTTTCTTTCGATCTCAAGCCGCCTCTGAAACGTTGAGTAAGGTGCTGGCTCATGGGACCCACATGTCATCCTCTATGTACAATAAAGTTTCTTTTCTTGGATTTTTTACCCCTGATTTTTGGTCACTTGCCTTGACGCTGCTGGCTCATGGGTCCCACATGTCAGCATCTATGAACAATAAACCTTTCCTTTGTTGGATTTATTGTTTACCCCTAATTTCTGGCTATTTGCCTTTTTTCTTTTGATCCCCAGTGGCCTTTGAAAACGTTGAGGAACCTGCTGGCTCATGGGACCCGCATGTCATCCTCTATGTACTATAAACTTTCTTTTCTTGGTTTTTTTTCACCCTATGATTTTTGGCTATTTCCTTTTTCTTTTGATCCCCTGCCACCTTGGAAACGTTGAGGAAGCTGCTGACTCATGGGACCCGCATGTCATCCTCTATGTACAATCAACTTTCTTTTTTCGGAGTTTTTTTACCCCCTAATTTCTGGCTACTTTCTTTTTTCTTTTGATCTCAAACCGCATTTGAAACGCTGAAACCGCTGCTGCAAAATGGGACCCGCATGTCATCCTCTATGTACAATAAGTTTCATTTCTTGGATTATTTTTGGCTCCTGATATTTGGTCACTTGACTTTTTCTTTCGATCTCATGCCGCCTTTGAAACGTTGAGTAAGTTGCTGGCTCATGGGTCCCGCATGTCATCCTCTACGAACAATAAAAGTTTCATTTCTTGGTGTTATTTTTGACCCCTAATTTCTGGCTACTTCCTTTTTTCTTTTGATCCACTACCGCCTTTGAAACGTTGAGGATTCTGCAGACTAATACAAGCTTTTTCTCTCCAAGATCTTGCAAGTTGATAGATTAAATCATGGAATTATTAGGATATGTTTTAAATTTCAAATCCACTTTATGAATTATTAAAAATACCGTTATCCATGTGGGTATGGCGCGATCAAGGATTTTCATATTGGGCATGAGCAGTTTCAAAAATTGGAACCCAATAATTCAAAATAAATAAAAACAACTTTTATGTAGAATCTCCGCGTTTTTTTTGCCATTCATAGGATCTGTGTTTCATTAGAAAAGGGCCGAAATTGCATGAGCAGAAAGGCCCATTTGAAGTTATTGGGCTTCGATAGCCGGAGCAAGTAGGCCGATAGCAATTACCATGTAGAAGGCCGTTGGCAACCCAAAGTGAAATATTGGGCCCAACAGGGGAAGGCTGAACAGTACTATTTTCTAATTGGAAGGTGGTACATGGCGTAATCCTGCCAAAAAAAAAGATGGACACGGGTTGCTGAAATTTGCCCATCTTCGCCTAATATCGCCGTCGCGGCTCCGCTTCCGCCGCCGCCATGCCTCGTCTCGCGTCGAGCTCGCGGTACTGCCGCGTCTCGGGCACGGGGTACCGCGGCGTCCGCGCGCGCCCCAAAGGTACGTATTACGCGGAGATACGTGACGGCGGCGAGCGCATCGGCCTCGGCACCTACGAGACCGTGCACGAGGCCGCGCGCGCGTACGACGCCGTGGCGTGGCGGCTCGGGCGCCCGCGATCGTCGATGAATTTCCATGACGTGTGGACGCGCCAGCAGGCCGAGGATCTCGCGCCACCGCCGTACATCGTTAGACAGGAGGAACATCGCCGCCGCCGCGAGACGGAGCGCCGTTTGCGCATCGCCGAGCGGGACAAGCGTGCGGCGCGCGAGTGGGCGGCCCGCTTCCCCGAGGACGTTGCCGCCGAGAACGAGCACTTCCGCAGACGGAGGGCGGAGAAGGCGACGAGGCGGGCTGCGAAGAAGGAGGACCGCGCACGACGGAGGGCGGAGAAGGCGACGAAGCGGGCCTTCATCGAAGCGCAGCTCGCCGGGCCGACCACCATTGGCGAGGACGACCCCCGTTGGATTGACCTCTTCTCATCGGATCCGGTGTCGGGCACGACACCGGACTCGTCAGATGTCGAGTTTTAGTTTAGTTTTATCGCACTACTTTGTAAAAATATGAACTACGGAGTATCTATCAAGCTAATTTTATCCTATTTTATGTCTATTTCTAGTCTTTGTTTGATCTTCTGTTTTACTGCACTCTATTTTTCATTATATTCTGTTTTTGGCGCTGCATTTATAGCGCCTCTGAAAATACGCTGTTTCAGCCCTGCATTTGGCCGCCACAGTTTGCAGCTTCCGGTGAAGCTATTGCCGGCTCCATGCACAGCATCATCCCACAGCGCCTAAATATAGAGCCACTGCTGGAGTTGCTGTAATATGTTTGTCAGCAGGAGCTTACCTAATTAGTGAAAAGGATGTTCAGCATGGGATTCGAAAAAAAGATCTTCATGTTTTTTTTCCTAGCGATCCTAGTTCGGACTTTTGATTGTGTTGGCTAGTGCATGAAGCTTGACACCTGTATTATGTGATCCTGATATGAGGATAAGAACACCTTCAGCTTGCATTGCTAATGGTGTCTCTCAAAGTGATGGCGTACCTTCAATGGAGACTGATGCAAGAGAGTTGGTACTGGTGAGCCTGCACATGACATCATTGTGCCACCTGAAGTAGGTGGTGTATTGTTATTAGACTGATAAGCATAGCACCTTGCAAAGAACAAGATGATGCTAGTGTTGGTTAACGTGATTTTACGCCAAAAGTCATGTATGCTCAACAGGTACCGTACCTAGTTTGGATATTGTGTTGTTACCCTT
This sequence comes from Lolium perenne, assembly GCF_019359855.2. Classification (NCBI taxonomy): domain Eukaryota; kingdom Viridiplantae; phylum Streptophyta; class Magnoliopsida; order Poales; family Poaceae; genus Lolium; species Lolium perenne. Next base: position 145,765,242 of record NC_067246.2, read on the forward strand.
TTGTGGTTTGATGTTTGTCCAACAGAGAAAGCTACTATTTTCCCGTGTAAGTGTTATTATGTGAACAAAAGTTGTATGTACATATATATCGGTCAGAGAACCAAGATTGCATATTCTTGCCTGGTTATAACACATAAATCATAATAACAATTAAAGAGAAAAGGAACATTTGCCTTTGCAATGTGATTGTGCCAAGTAGATTAGACAACCAACCACAAACATTACAGGTCAACAGCCAAACGCATGCGAAAGTCCTAAGGTAGCTCCATAATACATGTTGAAACCAAAAGCCTAGAAACCATAAGAAAGGTAGCTCCACATCACAGTTCCACGACACAAAGATACCGATCATAAAACATATATCAAGTCAGGACAGCTGCACCACTGGGTAAGCATCCATGGGGTCTGGCTCAAGAGCGAAGACTGTGTGAATGTTGCAAAATGTGGTTCTTGCCTCACCCCACCCATACATCTTATCATGGAACCTTACCAAATCAGCATGAATCATCTTGACATAAACATAGCTCCTCTCTCCATGCTGATGGGATTGAACAATGCGCGATTGCGGTGCTTGACTTGTCAAACAATATGCAGGAGATGACGAAGCATGCTGGCTGATCTTTTGTAGTGACAATGGCTTGGAGTAGTTGGTCCTGTGAACCACCCAACTGGATCTTTAGAGCTTGAAGGACAGTCCGTGCCATATAAGCTACCGTTGCTGACTTCAGCTCAGGTTCAGGTGAATGACAGCTGACATCTTGTCCTAGAGATGCAGATCCTTCTTGATCAGATTCAGCGGAATCATCACCACTACTTACAGGTGCATCAGGTTCTACATAAGGCACATCAGGTACATGCTCAAGTTCATAGGAGTCGGGTGGGACAGCAATGTTTGCTGAAATCTCTACAATACCAGCTCCAGGTAGACCAGGAGTCTCTACAGAGGGTAAACCACCAATATCCACTTCAGAGGATTCTCGTGGCACGACACCTTTCGCTAGAGGCTCTACCCTACCAGCTCCAGGTCCACCACCGATCGATGCGTGGGCATAGTCATGACGGGTTCTACCAATACAAAACCTCCTTCGTGTGGCATGACAACTTCGGGTGCAGGATCATCAGTAGCAACTCCAGCATCAGCACCAGTTAAATCGGTCTTGACAATAGGTAAACCGTTTTGCTCCAGTTCAGAGAATTCCCGTGGCACGACACCGTTCACTAGAGGCTCTACACTAGCAGCTCCAGCTGCACCACAAGTTTCTACAGCAGGGGGTAAACCCAATCCACAACCTTCTTCATGTGGCACGATGATGCCAGGTATAGGCTCATCAGTACCAGGTCCAGCTGCATCAGTCTCCATAGACAGTAAACAAGGTGACGTCGGAGGTTTAAAAGACTGGCATGCCATTTCACCTTTGTCATTAGACAATATAGAGTTTTCTTCAACTCTATGTTTCTGCAATAATAAGCACATGAACAGAAATTAGACCAGAGCATCTAGCCATCTAACAGGGGCAGCGGCAAAACAAGCGTCGGTCCATATGCTTACCTTGTCATCTGGGATATCAGAACACACAGATTTAGAAGTCATTTCACATAGCATCCGCTTTTTCGTTCCTTCCCCTACGTCCATCTGGAATAAGTAATACTATTGATTACATAAAACTAATTAATCAAATATATGCATATGTTGAGAAGTTTGCACGACAAATTGTGGATTCTGCTTTCATCACCTACGAATCATCGTTCTATATATTTACCTTGTCATCTGGGATATCAGAATTCACAGAATGAGAAGTCATTTCACTAAGTATCAGTTTTTTCGCTCTTTCCCCTCCATCCATCTGCAATAAGAAGTACTATTGATCACATAAAGCCAATTCATTGAATATATGCATATGTTGAGAAGTTTGCACAACAAATTGTGGATTCTACTTCCAATCACCAAGTAATCTCGTGAGAAATGCATGATCAAGATATGTTTCTCCCTCTTGATCGACATCTGCATCTCCATTAAGACTAATCATCGTGCGATCACCAGACAAGCAAAAAATTGTTGATTCTAGTAATGCTTAATCAGCAGTGGCCATGGAACGACCACAGATCAACCAAGCAAAAAAAAATCATCAGCCTACTGACCACCAGGCAAAACAAACTAGGCCCATACATGGCCTCACAAATCATCATCAAACGTCGATCAAACTAGCAAGTTTGAACATGGATTCCTAATTTATTTTCTGATAAAGTGAGTATATTAATATCGAAAGATATTGATTACACTGAGCCTCTGCAACAACGCAATACCTTACTGGTAGTACGGATGCACATGGATTCCTAATACTCCCTATGTTCGGTTTTAATTAGTCGACGCGAGGGAAAGAAGAAAATGAACTGTCGATGCTTTCAACTAGAGTCAATTAAATACGAACGGAGGAAGTACGTAGTAGTATTGACAAATATATCCGGATCTAGTCTAAAAACAAATTGACATGTAAATCCTAGTAGTCTACTAAACTAGGATCAATACCCTAGATTAGGGTTGCAAGCGGCGTCCGCGAATCATCCCGCAAAGCAGAAAATTAGAGCAAATAGTGGTTGAGATTAGAGCAGATTTAAAGCACTCGCACTGAAACTAGCTAGCCCGCTACCCACCCCGCTTGACACCCTGCCCTAGATGTGAATCTACACCAAATATTCAAACAAGGATGAGCAACCGCCAACAAAATTTTATCCGCATCATCATCTCTACCATACACAAGGGTATGGTGATTTCACATACAACCATTGTTGCCGCGGGACGAGGATGAGTGATGCGCCGCGGAGAAGGTGCCTCACGCCTCTGTCGCCGTCGCCGTCGAAGAGGAAGTCGAAGCCACGCGATTGTGGTCCGTCGCCGATATGGAGGTGGAGCTACTAGGGAAGAGGTGGAGGTGGAGGTGGAGAGGGAGTGATGGTTTGTACTAGTGGCGGCCGGTGAGGTAGTTATAAATACAGCCTCTCTCTCTTTTTTTTGGCAAGGAATGCAGCTTCTCTTGGAAGGCAACGAGGCAACGCACTCCAGATTTCGTATATTAATATAATAATATGGGCGGAGAAATTTGGACGCATCTATGTTGTCTTGTCAAATGAATCACCAGGATTTGCTTTTAGTACTCCAGATTTGGGCGACCCAAGGAAGTAGAGATAGTAATGTACGCCATCTAGCTGCACGCTATCAAATCAAATAGTAAATGGTCATGCCATTTACTTTTAAGATGGTGCAGCAGTTATTCTGACAAAAGAAACATGCACGTCTGCTGATTATTTTGATAGTACTACTAGTAGTACTAATATTTCTGATGGGTATACATTTACCGTCCGCTAGCAAAGATTGTTTGGCACATTGTTCTTATGGCTTTCAACATCACACCCCTTAATAATATTATTAATCAATGTTTGGGCAATTAATTGAATGTGTTAATAAAAAATTAAAACCCACAAATCCAACTGTACGATTTTAAGGGCCATATGAAGGACAAAGAATGATTTTAAATGCCATGTGGAGTACCTCCAACCATGTGAAATATGGTTCTTTCATGCAGGTGATACCCATGGCTTCGCATTGGATCCGTATGTTGTCCTACATACAGTCAACTATGAAGTACCATGATTTGGTTTTTGGGTGCAACCGGCTAGAGAATGATGCACGGGTTTGTACAGCCAGTACAATTCACATTAAGATTTTCTGATAGCATGTTGATGTGTATATGTAAGAATCATACACTAGAATGTCTTCTATGTTTAGATGGTTGATCTACGTTTATACTTTCTGTGAACCATGAGGTTAAGACCTTTGTACTGTAATAAAGATTGCTAAATAACAGTATATATGTATGCCTCTAGGGACACTGAAACAGCCAAACAACCATGCATGTGTATATACCGTATTTGATCAAATTACAAGAAGCACCTGGGTTCATGTAAATAGCATCAATTTATCACCTAAGTACATTAGCTATAAATAGTTAAATAGGAGTCAAGACCAACTGAGCTAGCTAGTAGTATGATCCTACTATTACATAAATATCCCTAACTCTAATTGTCTTTGTTCCAGTCCAGCGCGTTGGTGTAGCTTGGGATGAACCAAAACTCCGTCTGCCAGTTGGCCCCTGGACCGCTGCTTGAGAAAGAGATGCTTTGGTGGTCTTCGCCATTTAGACGGCAAATTTGATGATGTGATGTGTTAAACTGAAAGCCAATGGCCTGAGGCGTGGTGTAGATGCAATTTCTTCTTGTCAAATATCCTGGGGGAAATGTTGCACCACCCACTGGCATGAAAATCAGATAGTTCACCCCAAGGAACATAGAATAGTCTCCAAGATTAGTAACCCTTTCCCACGGGTTGGCTGGAAGTAACCGACTAGTGTCATTCGAGAATACAATGCAGGTATATCCCGAATAGCTGTGAACAGCGCGACCGCAATGGACAGAAGGGGTACTATCATAATAAGTTAGAGCACCGTCAGCGTCAATATCCATTACGCCACGTGCATAGACCAGGAGAAGTCTAGAACGGTCTTGAGATCTTGCCAGCCACCACGTACGACTATTAGACTCAAAATCATCATCGTAATCAAATCCAGCCGTCCACGGAAGGAATAGAGCAGGGAGCACTATAGGACCTTGAAAAAGGAAAGAACACGTCACATGAAAATATATTTCATGATTTATCTACTAGTGATATTGATTTGATATTGTAGATGCCAATACTAGTATTTTATAAAATCATGGTGGAACATAAGATGGTTTGAAATATATTTCGAACATCTTGGTAAAACTTCATATGGATTTAAAACATGTTCCCCAAAATATTGGTCCAAATTTTAGATGGTTTGAATATAGTACCCCTTATTCTCTAGAACCGGGGGATATAAACAAATGAAAGTCTTTATCAATATTGCATGGCACCTTTATTGATTCTATTTCTACTCTACCTTAAATTTTCCAGGGAGTAATAATAAAGAAACTTAATTACTAGGGGGCCTTTTTCCTACGGAACAACATGCACATTAGACCATACTAAAATTCCTATAGATGTTAAATTCTATAAGTATACTAGGAGGCATTGGCGCGGCGCCACGCCGCGCCCGTGTGCCTAATATCTAAAGAATGCTGGCAGAGTTGTGTGTAGCTTTCTGCAAAGTTCGAAGCGGACGTGGGCACATAATATGGAAGGAACATCGATGTAGTTGTAACAATAACATGCATATGTATGTACAATAAATTACACGGTGGATGCCAATCAGATAATCAAGCCTTCACGTCTGTAACATTATACCTCATGTAGTATAGGAGGACATGTACAAACATGAAAAGCTCAAAAGAATGCAAAAGGTAAACTGCTTTCATTCTCCCCCTAATCAATTCGAAGCATAGGTTGTATACAGTTTGACAGACATAAGCTGAAAAATATGTACATGGCTTATAATCTGTAGCTGTATCTCCTGTTGGAAGAACCCCATGACAGCACACAAAAAATGCCCTATGTCAGTTACCCTTAAGTGTATCTTCAGACTTCAATGATTTGTTGTGTGGTTGTAGATTAGAGGGGCCAAGGCCGGAATTTAAGACTTCAATGATTTGTTGTGTGGTTGTAGATTAGAAGGGCCAAGGCCGGAATTTATCTGGACAGTTCTTAAAAATAAGCTAATCTAGGTACTTGTCAAGACCATTCCAGTACTGTGCAAGACCATGCTGGTCACCAACTGAAACATCATGTCTGCATGTTCGAAAGTATTGAACTATAATAGTCTGAATTCTACTTCCAGTGTGCTCACTATTACTAAAGCTTTTCTTTGGTTGCGTGATGGATAAGTGAATAACTATCACACTATAACATTCTGAATTCTACTTCCAGTATACTCATTGTACTAAAGCTTCTCTTTGGTAGCCCGATGAATATATGAACACCAAAGAGTTGTAAAAACAAATTACACACAGACGCTGGATCATCACTAAGCAAACTAATCAAAATGGTAAACATCAATATAGGAACAGGAAGTACAGAGGACGGCCTGAAGATGGTTTTCAACACATTGACTGGAAAAATACAAAAAACAAAGAAATCTAAGGGGCTGCATTAGCTAATTTAGAATAATCGGCACTACTTCGAGCTTCTAATATAGACCACTGTGAGCTCTTATGATATTTCCTTGATGGTATACTAATACTGATGAGTAACATGAGGAATGAAACCAAATCAACAATGGTCTGTTAGAACTGGGTACGATGGTGTGTTACTATGGTTATATCTAGTCTATACCTAATAATAAAAGCAAAAGGGTTTCTCCCTCGGTCGTTCAACTTAAAACTGCCCTTAAAGTTGATACAAAATTACCCACCAATGCCACCAATAAGTAAAAAAACGTTTGGATTATTCTTTCCACCCGGATCCACCCGTAGCGACCTACAGGCTGCCTCAAATATCCGTCAAAACCTTCGTCACTTCTTTGGCTGGATACGACTGCTGGCCAGAAGAAAAGTGCAGCTCGAATTACGTATTTTTCCGATGGCCCTCGCAGGCTCGCACGGCCATGCAGGACCAGCCGCCTGTCCGCGTCGATCCGCTCGTTGATGCTCTACAACTCTACAAGGCGAAATTGTGGCGGCGGCTACCCTCGAGGCTCGAGCATGATGCGCGTCGCCGCCTGCAGGCCACCGGTTCGCATCGATTGTGTCTACTTGGTCTCGATCGAATCCATCCAACATACTTCACGTACGTCAAGGACATAAAAGACATGCAGGCAGACACGGTCAAATCCAATTCCACAATTCTGTTTTTATCTCACTAGAGAGGATTAGAGTTCGGCGCGATATCAAGTCTTTCAAAAGCGATCAGTCGAAAACGACGACCACCGGCGGCCATCATCCTCTCCTGCAGCGGCGTCTCGCTTCGCTGGAGGCTGCTCCGGATCTCCTCCCACGGCCATAAGGCCTTCCACAGTGTTGCCGGAAAGTCGACGACAAAGAAGTACTGGGTGACGAGAACGCTTCGACGGCGTGCCAGGAGGCACCTCTCTGCTCCTCCTCCCGACGGGAATCAGGGACATCGCCCCGACGATCGCTTTAGTCTCCGATGTTGGTGATGATGTCACGTCAGGGACGGGTGTGCTGGCATGACAGTTCACTTGGGTTTGCTTTCCATTGCCTTTGCAGCACACGTCGAGGATGAGACGTCTAGCGGGGAGGAGTGTGCCAACGCCGTGACCGATCTTCTACAACAACGGCCATGGACAACGGCGGCACAGACGACTCCGATGAGGGGACCTCGAAGTACTTCACGTTCAACGAGTAGAGCCTGGTGGCGCAGCACCGTAGTCTAGAGCAGGAGACCCGGCCTGGCAAGGATATTGGCGTCTGCCGCCGGAGTGCCGTGACGAGGCCGTTCCTTGTTGTCCTCGACTACCATCTCGGTAACGCTGACCTGACATTGAGTTCGTCATGTTTTTATCCCCATGTATTTGTTGTGGTTACTCATTCGAGCGCCGACAGACATCGCACAATGGCTTTGTGATTGATGTCATACGTAATAGCTGGCATGATGACCATCTACAAAAACACGATCCATTGGTTTACATGTGTGGTTTGATTGCTGAACTGATGTCAGTAGTGTATAGTTCTATATGTTTTGTATGCGTTTCTAGCTTTGCACAGTATTGGTTGGTGATGTTCTAGCTTAGTACAGCTTTCTTGATGAATCAGGGTTTTTTGGTGGTAGCTCCGTCAAACAGCTGGACTTAGCAGCCTGACAAGATATGTAGTATGAAACTATGAGTAGATGGTCACCAAATCGATTACAAAGCAGTGAAAAAAATTGAAGCGACTCAATGTGGTATTTTAAACTAATCTGAATTAAATCAGAGAAAAATGGCAATCTTTACTTCCTTGCCTGGATGAACATTTTTGGTAACAGAAAAAGGAAAAACAACATGGGATTCAAAAATAAATTGCACTACAGATACGAAGAGCTATCTTTATTATAGATTGGTTTATGACTTATTTTAACAGAGATTGTCAGATTAAGTTCTTCTTATAGGATACTTTTCAACATGGAAGTGAGATGAGATCCGAAATGATTCAATGTTTAAATTTTTTGATAATTTTCTCCGCAGGCAGCTCCTCCTTATATTTTTCGCTTCTCAAACATGTACTACACAAAGTTCCTGCAAGGATAAAAATATGTCTTCTTGGTTTCCAATTTAGATGAAAAGATGCTTATTTTTGCACATTAAAAAATATTTCATCGATCTATCTTGAATTTTCATGATTAGGTTAGGTCAGCTAATTGATTTCTCCGCTCTTAGTGTATTGTTTTCCATGTGATGCTTCTCTTGTAGGTGGTGACAGGAAAGATCAGAATTATCACGTTGACTTAGGCATGTCTAAATTGTAGTAGCGGCATGGTTAGACAAGCAAGGAGGTGGAAAAGTTGAAGGGAGATTTTACTTTTTTTGTGTTTAAAGATTTTGGTCTCCTATCGCAACGCACATGCATTATTATTATCTATTTATTTATCTCAGTTTGTTAGACCGTAGCAACGCACGGGCAAGTGTGCTAGTTAAGCTCAAAAGATCCAGAACATAGTATATTTGGATGTACATAGTCCCAAAGTGTAGTTGTATCACATCATAGATCTTAACTTTCTGATATTGTCTTTTCATTGCAGCAAATTGCAGATTCTATAATCAATAAACCGGAAGCACAACCTGCTCCTACAGAAGCAGTATGTAGACGCACATCCAAACGCCGCCGACGATTTGCTACAGGCATGTGAGAAGTTGTGAAAGGAGTAGAAGATATTGAAACCAAAAACAAAGAAGAATCAGCAAACAACCAATAAAAGTAAAACAAGTACAGAGGTACAGCAAAAGCAGAAAAAGCACAAACTGTGAAACAACAAATCAACTGCTATGGCAAGATCGACCACAGCAGGAGCATCAGAATGAGTGGGGTCAGAAACCTGAGGACCATATGCAACAGGCAAAGACGATCCACCTAAATCACCAGCCACTGAAGGGACAACAGACCAAGAACCCTGACATGGCGCATGGGCAGCATCACCCATATTGGATGAACTACCTACCAAGAACTCTAGTTTCAAGTATTGTATTCAGTAAGAAATGATATAAGACCATGGATGAACTACCTAGGTAGATTGATATAAAATCTGTGTATAGCAGCTGACTATTTCAGAAATGATTTGCCAAAAAGAGAAAACCCAATTGGAGAAGAAGCCTCATCGACCTTTCATAAAATACAAAAATATAAATGGATAAGCTCATGAAAGAACAAATTATATAAAGAAGATCATCTTTGGCTATATATTATAAAATCATCAAGAGAATGCGAAGGCAAACATTATAAAAGAATATCTCCATGCCAAAGAAGAATGAACACGACGTAGGGCTTCTGCAATCTGAAACAAAATAGGCACCACAATATTAGTTATCAATTGTCTGTAAGCCAAATAGGCACCGCACAATTAGTTTTCAACTGTCCATGGTAAGAGAATGATGCACCAATGGCAGATTCAGTGGTACTGGTAACTAAATGGAAAGCTGCAAATGAAACAGATTTTCTTATACATGTGACAGGGATTGTATGTAAAATCAAGAATAAAACAACCCGAGCTGCAAAAGAAAATAGGAAATCATGGGAAAGGAGGAGGACTGTGAATGAATTTTTCTTTGGCAGACAAAGGCATGTGTACCTAACTTTGGTTATTCAAAGCCTATATAATCATATGAGCTTGATTTTGATGAGTGGATACTAAGATAGAAGATAGTCCCTATTTCTTAAACTTCTATTTCTTTGATTTGTAGTGCTACAACCGGTGGTAACTGGTAGAGAATGAAGTCCTACAAACCAGACAAAAAGAGTACATGCGCATGGATAAATAATCAACAAACTTACAAAAGATTCAAAATTTCTCTATCTTTTATAACTTTCAGGCATAACCTGATAGTGTATTCTGGCGCATTCCCACATTTTCAACAAATCGCAGTGAACTGTAAATATGTTAGGAAAAACTTTCACAATTGAATTGGTCTAACATAACAACATGGTCTGATGATAATTCGTGGTTTCAGAACCAACACATGCTGCAAGGAATGCATATCGGTGAGAGCAACCATAATCCATACCTACTTCGAATATCAACAGACTTGAGTTATCAAACGTGTGTTGTTCTATTTTCCTTACCCACCGTATTTGTAGTAGGCATTTCGTCGAACACATAGCATGCATATATGGAAAAAAAATGTGTCCCTGTTTGAACAGCACAAATACGGGGAGAATCAATGGAGCGCTCTGAAATCAAATGAAAGCAATAAGGGGAGAGAGGGAGACACATTACAGCTCATGGAAGATATTTGCCTGTACGGACATCACCTTGTCTACCGCCTGCATGGTACTTGCAGCAATGCAAGTTTCGTTCAGCAGCCAAGCTGAACCTAAAAAAGCACAGGAAAACCATAATCAGTAGAATCAAAATTAGAGGAAAACATCATTGAACCAAAACAGATCGAGACTTCGAGAGTTCAAAAAGAAGCAAAATATGGCACATGAAGAGAGGGAAAAAGGAGGAATCACTGCAGTTCTCCTCCCCGGCGGTGGAATTCATGGGTCCGCCCCAACTGGAAGCTCGAGGCGCGGCGGCCGTGGAGGGCCTGTTCGTCGCCAACGGCGGACGTTGCCGTTAGAAAATATCAGGCCGCCATCCAGCGGTGAGAGGGGCCACCTCGCGGTGGAATTCATGGGCAGCCTCAGGCCCATCTGGGAGCTCCCCGCCGTGCCGGCTATGGCGGTCATCTTCGTCGGCCACGGCGACGGGGCGTGCGAGGAGCCAGCAGAAGGAGGTAAGCACTTGGGACTTGGGAACCAGCAGTTGGAGAAGCCGAGACGAAGAAGAATAGAAGTGGATTTTTGGGAAGAGAGTACATCGTGAAAGATGAATCTGGAGAGAAGTAAGCGGTCATTGGTGGGGTCCAGCTACTGATGTTTCTAGTTTGCACAAGAGAAATATCTGGTAATTTGACTACCTGTAATCGCAAACTTTGTTTTTTTGCCATAGCAGTCTCACAGATAACCACGGGGTACAACGCAAAAGTGGGAGCAACCGGCAGAGTATGCCTAAATAACCGGCAACCGGAAGGAAATCTACCCTAAAAAATAAAGGGAAAAAGAGAAAATAGATGGTAAGAGTCCACTAACTGTAACAACTGGACATGTGTCACTAAACGGCTGAAGCCTCAATCGTGAAAATAGCGCATCAACAGTAACCAAATCTCTCACAGATCGCTGATGTGTTTAACTTTTATATAGTGTATAATATGTCCATACCACAAGAGGGTTATGGTGTGCGCCTATGGAATTCCTTTAAGCCAAAAGATGCCAAGACAGTTCAACAAATAAGAGGTGAAATGCTATATAAGTTACGTATATAAAAAAGATAGGGAGGAAATGTTACCAAATTGATTAGGATCCCATGCATAAACATTTCCAAGCTCAGTAACGGCGAACACAAGTCGGTTATGTATAATTGCATCGCAGTATCTGGCGTCGTTCTGAAACTGGTTTTCAAGAATTATCCATGTACGAGTATATTCGCATTGGAGGTAGGCAATTGCAAAGTCGAATATTGCGACAAGGGAGATATCTTCATAGCCCCATCAGCTGTAGGAACTTGGCAAATAGCTATCTTCTGCAGTTGAATAACATAACCCTGATACCCGAATATAAGTGGATTGCGTGTGGTTTCAAACTTCTTCCTCAAAGATGGAAGCTTAATCTTGCGATGAGTGTAGACATTGAGGAGGTTCCACTTGCATTCGGGGCCAACCATGGCGATCCAATCTCCATTGGCGCCTGCCCGCTCCTCATCCTTACCGTGTGGCATTAGGCCATCATAGGAGAACCTGTCCAGCGGCACTAGTTTGCACTTGCTGTGCACCGGCAAATCCTCCTTGAACACCCATGGTTTATCCGCCGGGTCACAACAGAGAACACACGGAAGACCAAACGGCTGAGAAGCAGTCAGAGTGGCACTGTATTTGCCTGACTGGAGAATACTTTTGGAGGAACCGACTAGGGACGCGGCGGTGATGGCGTCGCACTGGCTGATGAGCACTTCAAGGGGGCCTTCCGTAAACACCTTGTGAAACAGCCCAGATCCACAGACCCTGCTCGATTTCGCCATCGCAATGAGGCAGGTGGTACAATGGGGTTGGGATTTTCTTGGGAGATTTACTGATTCGAACTTTGGGAGAGAGATGGCGATCAATGGCGGTAGGTGGGGGTTTGAGTTGGAGAACAGAGGCTCTCAAACTGGGCACTGCTGGATAGGATGCGAAAGCGCCATGGAGGAGACGCAGGCGCGTGCTATGGAAGCTGGGCGGAGTGGGGATAGACGACGGAGGTGAACCGAGACGCTCCTCCTCTTATGCATATACTGCCTACTGCAGTTTCGAGGAGAGTGTGAATGTGTTCAAAAAAAGAGGAGAGTGTGAATGTGTTCAAAAAAAGAGGAGAGTGTGACTGTGACCCGACACCCGAGTAGGAGCAGACGGACTATAGGAGTAGCCCCATCATTACAGTCCATTAATCGTGTTTCCTACAATAAATAAGTGAAACGTCCCAGGCTTGTGTTGTCTAATCAAATAGATGGCCATGTCAGTATTATGGTGAACAAATAAAACAAATGCACCAACCTTGTTCTTTTTGCAACGTACGCCAACCTAGCAAGGCATCAACCTTCCCGCCATCAACTAGGACTCCGTGGCTCATCCCACCAAATTTATCTCAACTTTGTCCAAAAAAAAGATGGATACATCTATCCATCTAAATTTTAACAAAGTTGAGACACTTTTGGTGGGACCGAGGGAGTACAAAAAAAATTTACTACTCGATGCTAGTATCGGGCACTTTTCGAAAAGTAATTCAAATTTCAACTGAAGGCGTGCTATTTTATGGTCCTGAAAATTGCCAAAAAAATACAACCAAAAAATGCAACCAAAAAATGCAACAGATCCATGTTAAGGGGGGTACACCCTACGCAATATACATTAAGAAACTTCGAAACTTCAGCGACCTTGTAAGAATGCCCATGACAGTGCAGTTTTGCCAAATTAGGAAGAGACGAAATATGAATTCAACCAAAGAAATCTAAACGAAGCCTTAGACAATAGCATAGTTAACACATTCAGAAAAAAATGATGACTCCAAGAGAACAACATTAGCAAGAAATACTCCATTCTAGTTTGAACTTGCAGTCACATATATAGTAGACTAGTAGTACTGCCAAAATACTAATACTCCGAGCTGCATTCTAGCACTCCAACTAGCTAGCTAATAGTTTCTGGAGTAGTAGTACTACTATACAAGTCCAAAATACATCCGAACGAACCCTATTTCGAACTAAACTACTCCCTCCGATCTTCGAGTAACTACAATGCAGTATGACTAAACGAAGATTATTGTATAACCTTCTTGTTGATGCAAACGCAGATAGGCAACACACGCTGCCCTCCATTCTGCTTCGCGTAACGGGGCGGCACCGCCAGGAAAGAAGTGAGCTGCTGCAACATGATCGAGCTAGGCGTCGGGGAGCTCGTCGGCTCGATTACCGCCATCAAGGTGTCCGTCGAGAGGTCACTGGTCCCAGCCGGCGCCGGCGCCGGCGGACCAATCACCAGCAGCTGCGCCTTGTACATCGGAAACAAGCACGCAGCCGACCTGATGCACACACATGACACAATGGTGGTCGGGCCGAGCGTGCCAACGGTGATGGCGAACACGATCGTCTTCTTCCCCACTGCCGATGAACAGGTGTCCCTGCGGTTGTACCGGAACACGAACTATGCACCAGGAGGGTATGCCATACTGGAACGTAAACACTGGGATGGAGTGGGATGCTTGGAGGTGTACCAGGAGCTCCCGCGGCGGGCCGGTGAAGCTGCAGCCGGTATTGATGGCCTCTGTGCAGCCGCAGGGACCATGTGGGCACGCGATATAGTGCTTGTAGGACTCCGTGGAGGCGACCAAGCTCTGGCAGCCGACGCACTTGACCATTGCCCCAGATCGATTTGACGGCGGCAATCTTGCCCCAGATCGATTCGACGGCGGCAACCTCGCCGGCTGCTCGCACTTCTTGCACGGGTTCGGCGCAAGCTCGCCGACGCAGCGCCGATAGCCCATATGACCGCCCTTGCACTGCACGGAACAACGTACGTGGCATTAGTTGTCATTGACATTTCTCACAGGTGAACCTAAGAATGAAATCGGAAGGGAGCGACCTTGGATACGGGGGGTTTGAAGGGCAGCATGTAGAGGGGGCACAAGATGAGGGCCTCCTCCATCTTCAGAGAAGAGTGATCGGGAACACGAGAACGGGATGGGTTCTTTTTTTATACATGCCTTGGAGTGGAGTATGGATACTACTTATAGGAAGAACTTGCTTGCTAAGAATCGGCGTCGGCCGTACGCAACCATAGATGCACAACCTTTTTTGGGGGAAAAAACCGGCAACGTCAGCGGCTCTGCAGTTTGTCAAAATAAAAGGACAGAGCTGCAGTGACTTGAAGCCTCCAAGTCTCATTGTGACTTGGTGCCACCATCTACCATCCATTTGAGATCCAACGTTCCAACTATCTCTTATTTCGAACCTAAAAACAAAAACTATTCAAAAATTTTTGAACAAATTCCAGTAAAATGTAGATGACTTGTTCTAAAATATGTGAATATTTCATCCCACTCGGACGACTAGCTTGTGATTAAAGAGCTTTTTACGTATACGAGCATTAGTTTAAACTAAATATAAATTTGCTCACAAACCTTTGATTCAAATCGAATGAAACTTCACCAAAATATAAATCGAAATATGCATGATTTACTGGAAGTTCTTCAAATATGTCTGGGCAATTATAATTATTTAGTTTAAATTCTGAGTCGATCGCATACGTTGAATCTGAGATGGATGGTGGATGGTGGCACCAAGTCACTGTGAGACTTGGAAGTATCAAGTCAGTGAAACTCTATCCCAAAATAAAAGCTTCGTGAAGGGGGCATTTTGGTTCAAAAAAAAGACAGTGCCAAGCAGCTGTCAAACAGTACATATCGTCAAATGTACTCCCTCCGTTTCAAATGAATTGACTCAACTTTGTCTAGATATATGGATGTATCAAGTCACTGAAGCTCTATCCCAAACTAAAAGCTTCATGAAGGGGGGAGTTTGGTTCGAAAAAAATACAGTGCCAAGCAGCTGTCAAACAGTACCATAACGTCAAATGTACTCCCTCCAATTCAAACGAAATGACTCAACTTTGTATTTTGCATATTAAAGGTTTTTCGTAAAACTTGGTCAATCTTAACATAGTTTGCCTTTCTAAAAATAAATATAAGCCCTAAGGCTCCTTTGATTCATAGGATATGATTGGAAAACCATAGAAATATGAAAAACATAGGATTGAGATTTAATGGCTAGTTGAATCATATAGGAAGATGAGTTGTGTTTAATTGTGCCAAAGGAAATTTTCCATGAGGTATGACCTAGTAATGTTTTATTCTTATAGGATTTGCACTGCAAGATTCCTATAGGATATGTTCCTATGAATCAAACAACTAGTGTGGGAAAAATTCACATGTGATCTAAATCCTACATAATTCCTATACAAATCCTATATATGAATCAAATAAACCCTTAAGCTTTGGGATGGAGGTTGTGCTACTACCTCCGTTTCGATGAATAATGCACACGCGTGTATTCAAAGATGAAGTTTGACCAAGAAAAAGCGCAACAAAATCTTCATTGTATTGTAGGTAATTAGTATCGTTGGATTCATTTTGAAAATCACTTTCTAATGATGCTAATCTGTACCACTAAATATTGTACGAATAACTTTGAATATCAATTGTAGGACATATAGATAGGCAAATCCCAAGATTGAGGATTGAAAAACACCATCTCTGCAACATGGCCCACATGTGCGTTCGCCGAGCATCTTTTCCTAGAAAAAGGAAAGCGATGGTGTTCTAGATGTTTAGAGGCACCTAGACAATTGCGATCATGCAGAGCACTGGCGAGTCCCTCTAAAGTTAGTCGTTCGAGATTCTGGAACCCATAAGGTAGGATTGATGCTCTAATGCACAGTTAAATACTACCATATTATATTGTATTTATATTTAAAATGGGTGTATAGGGAACTGAACCTTAGCACTAAGATGGGACCCACAAATGATATTGTTGTACCCTCATGCTTGAGAGAGGAAGGAGAGAGAATTTATTTTCTATTGCTTATGGACAACCCACACAAGCTGCTTGTAAGTCACCCAATAAGAATTTTTTCTGGCAACCTCCACTAATGTACAATATATAGATAACCTATCGACTATGTTTTACTTTGTGGTGGATAGATCTAGTGGACAACATATATAGTGTGGATGACCTTAGGGCATCACCTATAGTGTGAACTTTTGCCATAAGATATATCCCGCCACACTTATCTTAATTATGATGTCTCCCGCTATATGAAGTCAAGGTTAGCATTAAGATGGGACCCCCCCCCCCCACACACATATATATATACCAGTTAGCTGCACGTGCTTTGCACGTTAAAAATAAATCATTACTTCACGAATACTCCACCAATTTCTACTAAAAAATAACATTATAGAGAATCAAATTTGAGATGATTATGTCTTAATGAAACATTGGCGAGTTTTTATTATGTAGAAGTGTAATATTGATGGAAAATGCCCAGATCAAACATTGAACTTGTAGGTGCTAGATAAAATTGGATCCTGAACTTAGATCCTCGAAATTGGCATCCCATACGTATCAATCTGGATCGGACCCAGACCCTAGGCCTGTTTGTAAGGGCATCTCCAGCGGCGCGGCGCAAACGGACGCTGTACAAATATGCGGCACGTTTGCGTCTCCGAGGACGCTGCGCAGTTGCGCCAAGCGTCCGCTCGCTTCCCCACGGGGCCGCCTTGCAGCAACCCTGGTCCTATTGGCGTCGAATTAGACCACGGGAAGCACGCGAATGGCAACCGCCGGCGTGGCAACCGCAGCGATCAACCTGCCAACCGCCGGCGTGGGGCGCCGAACCGCCGGGAACAGCAACCGCCGGTGCGCGGACATTACACTACAAGAAAAGTTGCCATGGCCGACGAAGTTGAAGTCGCGCCGTGGTTGCTGGTGTACCATGGCCGACGATTTTTGGTCTCTCCGTTGTGCATGTCAAAACGTTTTTTTTCTCGTTTTTGAGGCCACCTAGCCCGACGAAAACGGCCAAAACGTCGCGTATGGTGGCCCGGGACGTGGTGCATCTCGAAATCTCGGGTTCGCCGGCCGAGTCAACGCAAATCCGCACCGCCGAGGAATGTAGGGACCAGATGGCAGCCTCTCTGGCATTGTTTTTTTTCTCGATCGCGCCATCTCGTTCAACGCTCTCCGATCGAGCCGTTTACGATGCAGGATCATGGGTCCCGCATGTCATCCTCTATGAACCAAATTTTTTTCTATTCTTGGATTTTTTTGACCCCCTGATTCCTGGCTACTTCCTTTTTCTTTTGATCCCTTGCCACCTTGGAAACGTTGAGACCGCTGCTGCTAAATGGGACCCGCATGTCATCCTCTATGTGCAATCAACTTTCTTTTCTTGGAGTTTTTTTTGGCACTTTGATGGCGTGTAACTCACACGTTCGTTGGGAACCCCAAGAGGAAGGTATGATGCGCACAGCAGCAAGTTTTCCCTCAGAAAGAAACCAAGGTTTATCGAACCAGGAGGAGCCAAGAAGCACGTTGAAGGTTGATGGCGGCGGGATGTAGTGCGGCGCAACACCAGGGATTCCGGCGCCAACGTGGAACCTGCACAACACAACCAAAGTACTTTGCCCCAACGAAACAGTGAGGTTGTCAATCTCACCGGCTTGCTGTAACAAAGGATTAACCGTATTGTGTGGAAGATGATTGTTTGCAGAAAACAGTAGAATAATATTGCAGTAGATTGTATTTCAGTATAAAGAATTGGACCGGGGTCCACAGTTCACTAGAGGTGTCTCTCCCATAAGATAAACAGCATGTTGGGTGAACAAATTACAGTTGGGCAATTGACAAATAAAGAGGGCATGACCATGCACATACATATCATGATGAGTATAGTGAGATTTAATTGGGCATTACGACAAAGTACATAGACCGCCATCCAACTGCATCTATGCCTAAAAAGTCCACCTTCAGGTTATCATCCGAACCCCCTCCAGTATTAAGTTGCAAAGCAACAGACAATTGCATTAAGTATGGTGCGTAATGTAATCAACAACTACATCCTTAGACATAGCATCAATGTTTTATCCCTAGTGGCAACAGCACAACACAACCTTAGAACTTTCTGTCACTGTCCCAGGTATCAATGTAGGCATGAACCCACTATCGAGCATAAATACTCCCTCTTGGAGTTACAAGCATCTACTTGGCCAGAGCATCTACTAGTAACGGAGAGCATGCAAGATCATAAACAACACATAGACATAACTTTGATAATCAACATAAGAAGTATTCTCTATTCATCGGATCCCAACAAACGCAACATATAGAATTACAGATAGATGATCTTGATCATGTTAGGCAGCTCACAAGATCCGACAATGATAGCACAATGGGGAGAAGACAACCATCTAGCTACTGCTATGGACCCATAGTCCAGGGGTAGACTACTCACACATCACTCCGGAGGCGACCATGGCGGCGTAGAGTCCTCCGGGAGATGAATCCCCTCTCCGGCAGGGTGCCGGAGGCGATCTCTGGATCCCCGAGATGGGATCGGCGGCGGCGGCGTCTCTGGAAGGTTTTCCGTATCGTGGCTCTCGGTACTGGGGGTTTCGCGACGGAGGCTTTAAGTAGGCGGAAGGGCAGGTCAAGAGGCGGCACGAGGGCCCCACACCACAGGGCCGCGCGGCCAAGGGGGGGGGGGGCGCCGCCCTAGGGTCTGGGCACCTCGTGGCCCCACTTCGTCTCCTCTTCGGACTTCTGGAAGCTTCGTGGCAAAATAGGACCCTGGGCGTTGATTTCGTCCAATTCCGAGAATATTTCGTTACTAGGATTTCTGAAACCAAAAACAGCAGAAAACAACAACTGGCACTTCGGCATCTTGTTAATAGGTTAGTTCCAGAAAATGCACGAATATGACATAAAGTGTGCATAAAACATGTAGATAACATCAATAATGTGGCATGGAACATAAGAAATTATCGATACGTCGGAGACGTATCAGCATCCCCAAGCTTAGTTCTGCTCGTCCCGAGCAGGTAAAACGATAACAAAGATAATTTCTGGAGTGACATGCCATCATAACCTTGATCATACTATTTGTAAAGCATATGTAGTGAATGCAGCGATCAAAACAATGTATATGACATGAGTAAACAAGTGAATCATAAAGCAAAGACTTTTCATGAATAGTACTTCAAGACAAGCATCAATAAGTCTTGCATAAGAGTTAACTCATAAAGCAATAATTCAAAGTAAAGGCATTGAAACAACACAAAGGAAGATTAAGTTTCAGCGGTTGCTTTCAACTTGTAACATGTATATCTCATGGATATTGTCAACATAGAGTAATATAATAAGTGCAATAAGCAAATATGTAGGAATCAATGCACAGTTCACACAAGTGTTTGCTTCTTGAGGTGGAGAGAAATAGGTAAACTGACTCAACATTGAAAGTAAAAGAATGGTCCTCCATAGAGGAAAAGCATCGATTGCTATATTTGTGCTAGAGCTTTGATTTTGAAAACATGAAACAATTTTGTCAACGGTAGTAATAAAGCATATGTATCATGTAAATTATATCTTACAAGTTGCAAGCCTCATGCATAGTATACTAATAGTGCCCGCACCTTGTCCTAATTAGCTTGGACTACCGGATCATCGCAATGCACATGTTTTAACCAAGTGTCACAAAGGGGTACCTCTATGCCGCCTGTACAAAGGTCTAAGGAGAAAGCTCGCATTGGATTTCTCGCTATTGATTATTCTCAACTTAGACATCCATACCGGGACAACATAGACAACAGATAATGGACTCCTCTTTTATGCATAAGCATGTAACAACAATTAATAATTTTCTCATATGAGATTGAGGATATTTGTCCAAAACTGAAACTTCCACCATGGATCATGGCTTTAGTTAGCGGCCCAATGTTCTTCTCTAACAATATGCATGCTTAACCATAAGGTGGTAGATCGCTCTTACTTCAGACAAGACGAACATGCATAGCAACTCACATGAAATTCAACAAAGAGTAGTTGATGGCGTCCCCAGTAAACATGGTTATCGCACAACAAGCAACTTAATAAGAGATAAAGTGCATAAGTACATATTCAATACCACAATAGTTTTTAAGCTATTTGTCCCATGAGCTATATATTGCAAAGGTGAATGATGGAATTTTAAAGGTAGCACTCAAGCAATTTACTTTGGAATGGCGGAAAATACCATGTAGTAGGTAGGTATGGTGGACACAAATGGCATATTGGTTGGCTCAAGTATTTTGGATGCATGAGAAGTATTCCCTCTCGATACAAGGTTTAGGCTAGCAAGGCTTATTTGAAACAAACACAAGGATGAACCGGTGCAGCAAAACTCACATAAAAGACATATTGTAAACATTATAAGAATCTACACCGTCTTCCTTGTTGTTCAAACTCAATACTAGAAATTATCTAGACCTTAGAGAAACCAAATATGCAAACCAAATTTTAGCATGCTCTATGTATTTCTTCATTAATGGGTGCAAAGCATATGATGCAAGAGCTTAAACATGAGCACAACAATTGCCAAGTATCACATTACCCAAGACATTATAGCAATTACTACATGTATCATTTTCCAATTCCAACCATATAACAATTTAACGAAGAAGAAACTTCGCTATGAATACTATGAGTAGAAACTAAGGACATACTTGTCCATATGCTACAGCGGAGCGTGTCTCTCTCCCATAAAGTGAATGCTAGGATCCATTTTATTCAAACAAAACAAAAAACAAAAACAAACCGACGCTCCAAGCAAAGCACATAAGATGTGATGGAATAAAAATATAGTTTCAGGGGAGGAACCTGATAATGTTGTCGATGAAGAAGGGGATGCCTTGGGCATCCCCAAGCTTAGACGCTTGAGTCTTCTTGATATATGCAGGGGTGAACCACCGGGGCATCCCCAAGCTTAGAGCTTTCACTCTCCTTGATCATGTTGCATCATACTCCTCTCTTGATCCTTGAAAACTTCCTCCACACCAAACTTAGAGCAACTCATTAGAGGGTTAGCGACAATAAAAATTAACATGTTCAGAGGTGACACAATCATTCTTAACACTTCTGGACATTGCATAAAGCTACTGGACATTAATGGATCAAAGAAATTCATCCAACATAGCAAAAGAGGCAATGCGAAATAAAAGGCAGAATCTGTCAAAACAGAACAGTTCGTATTGACGAATTTTATCGAGGCACCAGACTTGCTCAAATGAAAATGCTCAAATTGAATAAAAGTTGCGTACCTATCTGAGGATCACTCACGTAAATTGGCATAATTTTCTGAGTTACCTACAGGGAAAACAGCCCAGATTCGTGACAGCAAAGAAATCTGTTTCTGCGCAGTAATCCAAATCTAGTATGAACTTTTCTATCAACGACTTTACTTGGCACAACAAAACACTAAACGAAGATAAGGAGAGGTTGCTACAGTAGTAAACAACTTCCAAGACACAAAATAAAAACAAAGTACTGTAGGTAAAAACCATGGGTTGTCTCCCATAAGCGCTTTTCTTTAACGCCTTTCAGCTAGGCGCAGAAAGTGTGTATCAAGTATTATCAAGAGACGAAGTGTCAACATCATAATTTGTTCTCATAATAGAATCAAAAGGTAACTTCATTCTCTTTCTAGGGAAGTGTTCCATACCTTTCTTGAGAGGAAATTGATATTTTATATTACCTTCCTTCATATCAATGATAGCACCAACAGTTCGAAGAAAAGGTCTTCCCAATATAATGGGACAAGATGCATTGCATTCAATATCCAAGACAACAAAATCAACGGGGACAAGGTTATTGTTAACGGTAATGCGAACATTATCAACTTTCCCCAAAGGTTTCTTTGTAGAATGATCAGCAAGATTAACATCCAAATAACAATTTTTCAGCGGTGGCAAGTCAAGCATATTATAAATTTTCTTAGGCATAACAGAAATACTTGCACCAAGATCACATAAAGCATTACAATCAAAATCTTTAACCTTCATTTTAATGATGGGCTCCCAACCATCCTCTAGCTTTCTAGGAATAGAGGCTTCGCGCTCTAGTTTCTCTTCTCTAGCTTTTATGAGAGCATTTGTAATATGTTGCGTGAAAGCCAAATTTATAGCACTAGCATTAGGACTTTTAGCAAGTTTTTGCAAGAACTTTATAACTTCAGAGATGTGGCAATCATCAAAATTCAAACCATTATAATCTAAAGCAATGGGATCATCATCCCCAATGTTGGAAAAAATTTCAGCAGTTTTTATCACAGCGATTTCAGCGATTTAGCGGTTTAGAGGCAGTTTCTCGCGCTTTGCATTAGAAGTGGAAACATTGCTAACACCAATTCTTTTATTATTAATAGTAGGAGGTGCAGCAACATGTGTAGCATTAGCATTACTAGTGGTGGTAATAGTCCAAACTTTAGCTACATTCTTCTCTTTAGCTAGTTTTTCATTTTCTTCTCTATCCCACCTAGCACGTAGTTCAGCCATCAATCTTATATTCTCATTAATTCTAACTTGGATGGCATTTGCTGTAGTAACAATTTTATTTTCAATATCCCTACTAGGCATAACTTTCGATTTCAAAAGATCAACATCAGCAGCAAGACTATCGACTTTAGAAGCAAGTATATCAATTTTCCCAAGCTTTTCTTCAACAGATTTGTTAAAAGCAGTTTGTGTACTAATAAATTCTTTAAGCATAGCTTCAAGTCCAGGGGGTGAACTCCTATTATTGTTGTAAGAATTCCTATAAGAATTACCATAGCCGTTGCCATTATTATAAGGATATGGTCTATAGTTGTTACTAGAATTGTTCCGGTAAGCATTGTTGTTGAAATTATTATTTTTAATGAAGTTTACATCAACAAGTTCTTCTTGTGCAACCAATGAAGCTAACGGAACATTATTAGGATCAATATTAGTCCTATCATTCACAAGCATAGACATAATAGCATCAATCTTATCACTCAAGGAAGAGGTTTCTTCGACAGAATTTACCTTCTTACCTTGTGGAGCTCTTTCCGTGTGCCATTCAGAGTAGTTGATCATCATATTATCAAGAAGCTTTGTTGCTTCACCAAGAGTGATGGACATAAAGGTACCTCCAGCAGCTGAATCTAATAAATTCCGCGAAGAAAAATTTAGTCCTGCATAGAAGGTTTGGATGATCATCCAAGTAGTCAGTCCATGGGTTGGGCAATTTTTAACCAGAGATTTCATTCTTTCCCAAGCTTGAGCAACATGTTCAGTATCTAATTGTTTAAAATTCATTATGATACTCCTCAAAGATATAATTTTAGCAGGGGGATAATATCTACCAATAAAAGCATCCTTGCATTTAGTCCATGAATCAATGCTATTCTTAGGCAGAGATAGCAACCAATCTTTAGCTCTTCCTCTTAATGAGAAAGGGAACAATTTTAATTTTATAATGTCACCATCTACATCTTTATATTTTTGCATTTCACATAGTTCAATAAAATTATTAAGATGGGCAGCAGCATCATTAGAACTAACACCAGAAAATTGCTCTCGCATAACAAGATTCAAAGAAAGCAGGTTTAATTTCAAAGAATTCTGCTGTAGTAGCAGGTGGAGCAATAGGTGTGCATAAGAAATCATTATTATTTGTGGTTGTGAAGTCACACAACTTAGTATTTTCAGGGTTGGCCATTTTAGCAACAGTAAATAAAGCAAACTAGATAAAGTAAATGCAAGTAACTAAATTTTTTGTGTTTTTGATATAGCAAACAAGATAGCAAATAAAGTAAAACTAGCAACTAATTTTTTTGTATTTTGATTTAGTGCAGCAAACAAAGTAGTAAATAAAACTAAGCAAGACAAAAACAAAGTAAAGAGATTGAGAAGTGGAGACTCCCCTTGCAGCGTGTCTTGATCTCCCCGGCAACGGCGCCAGAAAAAGAGCTTGATGGCGTGTAACTCACACGTTCGTTGGGAACCCCAAGAGGAAGGTATGATGCGCACAGCAGCAAGTTTTCCCTCAGAAAGAAACCAAGGTTTATCGAACCAGGAGGAGCCAAGAAGCACGTTGAAGGTTGATGGCGGCGGGATGTAGTGCGGCGCAACACCAGGGATTCCGGCGCCAACGTGGAACCTGCACAACACAACCAAAGTACTTTGCCCCAACGAAACAGTGAGGTTGTCAATCTCACCGGCTTGCTGTAACAAAGGATTAACCGTATTGTGTGGAAGATGATTGTTTGCAGAAAACAGTAGAATAATATTGCAGTAGATTGTATTTCAGTATAAAGAATTGGACCGGGGTCCACAGTTCACTAGAGGTGTCTCTCCCATAAGATAAACAGCATGTTGGGTGAACAAATTACAGTTGAGCAATTGACAAATAAAGAGGGCATGACAATGCACATACATATCATGATGAGTATAGTGAGATTTAATTGGGCATTACGACAAAGTACATAGACCGCCATCCAACTGCATCTATGCCTAAAAAGTCCACCTTCAGGTTATCATCCGAACCCCTCCGGTATTAAGTTGCAAAGCAATGTACAATTGCATTAAGTATGGTGCGTAATGTAATCAACAACTACATCCTTAGACATAGCATCAATGTTTTATCCCTAGTGGCAACAGCACAACACAACCTTAGAACTTTCTGTCACTGTCCCAGGTATCAATGTAGGCATGAACCCACTATCGAGCATAAATACTCCCGCTTGGAGTTACAAGCATCTACTTGGCCAGAGCATCTACTAGTAACGGAGAGCATGCAAGATCATAAACAACACATAGACATAACTTTGATAATCAACATAACAAGTATTCTCTATTCATCGGATCCCAACAAACGCAACATATAGAATTACAGATAGATGATCTTGATCATGTTAGGCAGCTCACAAGATCCGACAATGATAGCACAATGGGGAGAAGACAACCATCTAGCTACTTCTATGGACCCATAGTCCAGGGGTAGACTACTCACACATCACTCCGGAGGCGACCATGGCGGCATAGAGTCCTCCGGGAGATGAATCCCTTCTCCGGCAGGGTGCCGGAGGCGATCTCCTGGATCCCCCGAGATGGGATCGGCGGCGGCGGCGTCTCTGGAAGGTTTTCCGTATCGTGGCTCTCGGTACTGGGGGTTTCGCGACGGAGGCTTTAAGTAGGCGGAAGGGCAGGTCAAGAGGCGGCACGAGGGCCCCACACCACAGGGCCGCGCGGCCAAGGGGGGGCCGCGCCGCCCTAGGGTCTGGGCACCTCGTGGCCCCACTTCGTCTCCTCTTCGGACTTCTGGAAGCTTCGTGGCAAAATAGGACCCTGGGCATTGATTTCGTCCAATTCCGAGAATATTTCGTTACTAGGATTTCTGAAACCAAAAACAGAAACAAAGAATCGGCACTTCGGCATCTTGTTAATAGGTTAGTTCCAGAAAATGCACGAATATGACATAAAGTGTGCATAAAACATGTAGATAACATCAATAATGTGGCATGGAACATAAGAAATTATCGATACATCGGAGACGTATCACACCTCATATTTGGTCACTTGCCTTTTTCTTTCCATCTCGTCCCGCCTCTCAAACGGTGATACCGCTGCTGCTAAATGGGACCCGCATGTCATCCTCTATGTACTATAAAACTTTCTTTTCTTGAATTATTTTTGGCTCCTGATATTTGGTCACTTGCCTTTTTCTTTTGATCACCTGCCGCCTCTCAAACGGTGATACCACTGCTGCTAAATGGGACCCGCATGTCATCCTCTATGTACTATAAAACTTTCTTTTCTTGAATTATTTTTGGCTCCTCATATTTGGTCACTTGCCTTTTTCTTTCGATCCCGTGCAGCCTCTCAAACGGTGATACCGCTGCTGCTAAATGGGACCCGCATGTCATCCTCTATGTACTATAAAACTTTCTTTTCTTGAATTATTTTTGGCTCCTGATAGTTGGTCACTTGCCTTTTTCTTTCGATCCCCTGCCGCCTCTCAAATGGTGATACCGCTGCTGCTAAATGGGACCCGCATGTCATCCTCTATGTACTATAAAACTTTCTTTTCTTGAATTAATTTTGGCTCCTCATATTTGGTCACTTGCCTTTTTCTTTCGATCTC
This sequence comes from Lolium perenne, assembly GCF_019359855.2. NCBI lineage: Eukaryota > Viridiplantae > Streptophyta > Magnoliopsida > Poales > Poaceae > Lolium > Lolium perenne. The sequence goes on from NC_067246.2 coordinate 145,791,682, forward strand.
ATGCCACGTTTGAAATGTTGAGGAACCTGTTGGCTCATGGGACCCGCATGTCATCCTCTATGTGCTATAAAAGTTTATTTTCTTGGATTTTTTTTCACCCTCTGATTTTTGGCTATTTCCTTTTTTTCTTTTGATCCCCTGCCGTCTTGGAAACGTTGAGTAAGCTGCTGACTCATGGGACCCGCATGTCATCCTCTATGTACAATCAACTTTCTTTTCTTGAATTATTTTTGGATCCTGATATTTGGTCACTTGCCTTTTTCTTTCGATCTCATGCCACGTTTGAAACGTTGAGGAACCTGCTGGCTCATGGGACCCGCATGTCATCCTTTATGTGCTATAAAAGTTTATTTTCTTTATTTATTTCACCCTCTGATTTTTGGCTATTTCCTTTTTCTTTTGATCCCCTGCCGCCTTGGAAACGTTGGGTAAGCTGCTGACTCATGGGACCCGCATGTCATCCTCTATGTACAATCAACTTTCTTTTTCTTTTGATCTCAAGCCGCATTTGAAACGTTGAGACCGCTGCTGCTAAATGGGACCCACATGTCATCCTCTATGTACAATAAAGTTTCTTTTCTTGGATTATCTTTGGCTCCTGATATTTTGTCACTTGCCTTTTTCTTTCGATCTCATGCCGCCTTTAAAACGTTGAGTAAGCTGCTGGCTCATAGGTTCCGCATGTCATCCTCTACGAACAATAAAAGTTTTCTTTCTTGGAGTTATTTTTGACCCCTAATTTCTGGCTATTTGCCTTTTTCTTTTGATCTCCTGCCCCCTCTGAAACGATGAGGACGCTGTTGGCAGGTCGGTCCCACATGTCATCCTCTATGAACAATAAAAGTTTCCTTTGATGGATTTATTTTGAAACCCTAATTAATTTCTGGCTATTTCCTTTTTTTCTTCTGATCCCCTGCCGCCTTGGAATCGTTGAGGATGCTGCTGCCTCATGGGTCCCGCATGTCATCCTCTCAGAACGGTAAATGTTTCTTTTCTTGGATTTTGTTGACCAAACGATTTTTGGCTTATTTTTTCTTTCGATCACCTGCAGCCTTTAATACGTTGAGGACGCTGCTGGCTCACGGGTCCCACATGTCAACCTCTATGAATAATAAACGTTGAGGATGTTGCTGCCTCATGGGTCCCGCGTGTCATCCTCTCAGAACGAAAATGTTTCTTTTCTTGGATTTTTTACCAACAGATTTTTGGTTTATTTTTTCTTTCCATCCCCTGCCGCATTTAAAACGTTGAAGACGCTGCTAGCTCATGGGTCCCCGATGTCAGCCTCCTCGTACAAGAAACATGTGATATCTTGATTATTTTGCAGACAATAAACAGTGTATTTCGCTCTGAGCTATTGCAAACGGATAAATTAAATCTTTATTTTTATATAAACAAACTTATATATTGAATCTCCTTGTTTTGTGTTTTTGCGAAGCATAGGACTTTCCTGTTTTTTTTAGAAAAATCCGAACTTTCCTGTTTTGGAGTGGGCTGAAATTGTACGAGTCAAAAGGCCCAGCAGGATAGTTCGAAGGCCCAGATGTCCAGATGCAGCCCAATTGAAATCTTTCTTTTCTTGGATTTTTTTCACCCCCTGATTTCTGGCTACTTCATTTTTCTTTTGGTCCTGTGCCACCTTGAAAACGTTGAGATCGCTGCTGCAAAATGGGACCCACATGTCATCCTCTATGTACAATAAAATTTCTTTTCTTGGATTATTTTTGGCTCCTGATATTTGGTCACTTTCCTTTTTCTTTCAATCTCACGCCGACTTTGAAACATTGAGCAAGCTGGTGGCTCATGGGTCCCGCATGTCATCCTCTGTGAACAATAAAAGTTTCCTTTGTTGGATTTATTTTTTACCCCTAATTTCTGGCTATTTGCCTTTTTCTTTTGATCCCCTGCCCCCTTTGAAACGATGAAGACGCAGCTGGCAGGTCGGTCCCACATGTCATCCTCTATGAACAATAAAAGTTTCCTTTGACAGATTTATTTTTGACCCTAATTAATTTCTGGCTATTTCCTTTTTTTATTTTGATCCCCTACCGCCTTGGAATAGTTGAGGATGCTGCTGCCTCATGGGTCCCGCATGTCATCCTCTCAGAAAGGTAAATGTTTCATTTCTTGGATTTTGTTTACCAACTGATTTTTTGCTTATTTTTTTGTTTCGATCTCCTGCCGCCTTTAAAACGTTGAAAACGCTGCTGCCTCATGGGTCCCCAATGTCAGCCTCCCCATACTGCAAATCCTCTTTCTGCAAAGGTTGTATTTCTAGCTAGATAGCTAAGGTGGATTCGAATCTGCCGTGGTTCAGGCAGCTCAGGTAAGCCTTCTTGCACTGATTAATGGAACTAGTGTATAGCAAGGTCAAGACATGTGGCTCGGTGTAATGAATCTATTTGAATCATGTTGTGGATTCAATCTGATAGTTCTCTAACAGGTCAGCCAAAATAGAAATTAAGTTTTTTTCTAAAACGGAAATGCAAATTAAGATGAACACAAACATTAGTTATCATAATAGCTGATCATACATACATACTTGCTAAGAGCAAAAGCTTGCCAGAGTTTTACCACCCATACAATTAATTAGCAGTTCAGATAAGATAACCTTATATAAGTATAACTACAAATGCATTTGCTAAGGGCTCATGGGACACCAGAACTAGACAACCGCAAACTTTATGACCAGCATGTCACAGCGGCATCGAAAGATCTTGACCTTCAACTTTGATCCAATGCGAAGTTTGGCACCGTCAATGATCTTTTTCCACCTGGAAGTAACAGCCAAGCGGCCATCTGTGGGACTGACGGAGTACCGTCCCTCCACGGTGAGACCTTCACTCTCCATGACGAGGGAAATCTTGCCCCTTCGGCCAGCATTGAGATCCTTGGAGATACTTTTAGGCAATTTCTGATTCAAAGCAAGAGATACCACCAAAAATTAGTCAATGGCACCAATGCACTGAAGACTGAACCATGTGAGACTTTGAGTAGAGAAGACATCAAGATAAGAGCAGTTATGCTATCATATACTCACGAACATAGCCTTCAGATGCGTCCTAGTCACCACACGGGTGGCCACAGCAATGAGCTGAGACCTCGGTGATCTGGCTGGGTCAGGTGCAGGAGCCTGGGCTGGTACACGAGCTGGTGCTGATGCAGGAGACTGCTGGGCAGGTGCAATAAACGGTGCCTCTAGAGGAACCGGTCCGATGGCAGGAGACTGTTGGGCAGGTGCGGTAAATGGTGCAGCTAGAGGAACCGATCTTTGATGCAGGAGCCTGCTGGGTAGATGCAGTAAACGGAGCTGGTACAGGAACCGGTGTTGATGCAGGAGAGTGGGAAGCCGGTGCCGGTGCTGGTGTGGGTGCCCTTTGTGACATCCGCTCCTATTCCATCAGGGGATCTGTAACTTTGATCATGTTAAACCCAGCAAGCTAGAACAGAGGGAATGGTTTAGAACAACTGCTCATAATGCAGTAATCAAAGGATATGAGTACAAAAAAGTTACATAATATATATTTCGAAGTGTCTCCAACTCTGTAAGCAGTTACGTATATCTGCCTGTTTGAGTTTCTGATCCTCAGCTCGTCGCCCTTCTTCAGACCGTAGTCAAAAGCAAACTTTCTCCAATCATGTCCATACAAATATGTGATGGCCCGCGTCTTGTAGACATACACCTCATAGACCGTGTAGGTGTTCATCAATTTTCCATTGCCATGCATAGTGAAAGACCCTTCATGCGGACACATCTGGTTAATCATTGGACGAAGTTCACAAGGTACAGTCTGCAGGTGAAAATTGATACTAATGTAAAAAGCAGGAAGACTAAAAACAAGACTTTACTATATGCCAATTCATGCTAAACCACTGAGAATTCATACCTGTAACTCTGTGAAGGAGTTATTAGAAAGGTAGATAGAGCCATAGGAGGTGTTATATGCGGGGTATGTACATGGGCCCGCCATATTCCCGCAAGCTCGGCATCGGGATGGTGAAGGAAACATGGGAGGTACTACTGGTGCGTAGCGCTGAATGTAAGTGGAAGAATTAGGTTGTGTAAAGTGCATAGTTCAGAGCAATGCAAATGTTGACAAGCGAGTGCATAACACTATGTTACAAACTGAACAGTCAAAATTTAGTGTATGATGAATATAAGCATGCTAATTTGGCGTTTTCGAATTCCAAAAAGCATTAGACAGAGCCGGTGATAATATCAGACATAAATCATGGCATGTATATGTGGCTTAAGAAAATATACCCGAACCCTTGGATGGTTACGGCCCGGCTGGTCCTTGGACTTGAGCTTATATAAGCATCTAGAAGGTGGGGCTGACAGTAACTTGGTGGCAGCCTCTGCAGATGCCTCATCAGTAGCAGTTGCAATCCTTTTGACCAATGAAGGCTTAGCAGTTTCAGTCTGCATATGAAAATTGAAGAGCAACAGACATCAACAGTGATATATAAAATGAATCTATGAGACACTGATGCATATAGTGCTGAATGTAAGTGGAAGAATAGGGTTGTGTGTGTTTCTGAACTATTGGTAAGCATTGGACAAAGCCGGCAATAAACAGACAAATCAAATCATGTATGAGGATTAAGAAAATATACCTGCTTACTGAAAAGGATACCACCCAGCTGGCCCGTGGCCTTGTGCTTGAGGAGGTTTTCAGAAGATGGTGGCGGCACCATCGTCTTCACAGCAGCCTCATCAGGATCATTTTTTTTTCCATTTGAGTAGAGGCACAGAAGCTTCATCCTGCATATGAATAGCAACAGAACTCATCATTGATATTTAATAAATCTATGAGATAGACTGATGCAAATAGTGTGGGATGTTGATACGTCCCAAACGTATCTATAATTTCTTATGTTCCATGCTACTTTTATGATGATACTCACATGTTTTATACACATTATATGTCGTTATTATGCATTTTCCGGCACTAACCTATTGACAAGATGCCGAAGAGCCAGTTGCTATTTTCTGCTGTTTTTGGTTTCAGAAATCCTAGTAAGGAAATATTCTCGGAATTGGACGAAATCAACGCCCAGGGTCCTATTTTTGCACGAAGCTTCCAGAAGACCAAAGAGGAAACGAAGTGGGGCCACGAGGCGACGACACGCTAGGGCGGCGCGGCCTGGCCCCTGGCCGCGCGGCCCTGTTGTGTGGGTCCCTCGTGTGGCCCCCTGACCTGCCCTTCCGCCTACCTAAAGCCTCCGTCGCGAAACCCCCAGTACCGAGAGCCACGATACGGAAAACCTTACAGAGACGGCGCCGCCGCCAATCCCATCTCGGGGGATTCAGGAGATCGCCTCTGGCACCCTGCCGGAGAGGGGAATCATCTCCCGGAGGACTCTTCATCGCCATGATCGCCTCTGGATTGATGTGTGAGTAGTTCACCCCTGGACCATGGGTCCATAGCAGTAGCTAGATGGTCGTCTTCTCCTAATTGTGCTATCATGCTCGATCTTGTGAGCTGCCTATCATGATCAAGATCGTTTCTTTGTAATCCTACATGTTGTGTTTGTTGGGATCCGATGGATATTGAATACTATGTCAAGTTGATTATCAATCTATCATATATGTTGTTTATGTTCTTGCATGCTCTCCGTTGCTAGTAGAGGCTCTGGCCAAGTTGATACTTGTGACTCCAAGAGGGAGTATTTATGCTCGATAGTGGGTTCATGCCTCCATTAAATCTGGGACAGTGACAGAAAGTTCTAAGGTTGTGGATGTGCTGTTGCCACTAGGGATAAAACATCGATGCTTTGTCTAAGGATATTTGTGTTGATTACATTACGCACAATACTTAATGCAATTGTCTGTTGCTTGCAACTTAATACCGGAAGGGGTTCGGATGATAACCTGAAAGTGGACTTTTTAGGCATAGATGCATGCTGGATGGCGGTCTATGTACTTTGTCGTAATGCCCTGATTAAATCTCATAGTACTCATCATGATATTTGTATGTGCATTGTTATCCCTTCTTTATTTGTCAATTGCCCAACTGTAATTTGTTCACCCAACATGCTATTTATCTTATGGGAGAGACACCGCTAGTGAACTGTGGACCCCATTCTATTCTTTACATCTGAAATACAATCTACTTCAATACTTGTTCTTTACTGTTCTTCGCAAACAATCATCTTCCACACAATACTGTTAATCCTTTGTTCACAGCAAGCCGATGAGATTGACAACCTCACTGTTACGTTGGGGCAAAGTACTTTGGTTGTGTTGTGCAGGTTCCATGTTGGCGCCGGAATCCCTGGTGTTGCGCCGCATTACATTCCGCCACCATCAACCTTCAACGTGCTTCTTGACTCCTACTGGTTCGATTAAACCTTGGTTTCTTACTGAGGGAAACTTGCTACTGTGCGCATCACACCTTCCTCTTGGGGTTCCCAACGGACGTGTCAACTACACGCATCAAGCAAATTTCTGGCGCCGTTGCCGGGGACCTGAAGAAAAGTTACACCACAAAGATTTCTATCTCCCACGTCAACTCCACGCCAGCAGCAAATTTCTGGCGCCGTTGCCGGGGAGATCAAGACACGCTGCAAGGGGAGTCTCCACTTCCAATCTCTTTACTTTGTTTTTGTCTTGCTTTACTTTATTTACTACTTTGTTTGCTGCACTTAAACAAAACACAAAAAAATTAGTTGCTAGCTTTACTTTATTTACTATCTTGTCTTGTTCTCTATATCAAAAACACAAAAAAAAACTAGTTACTTGCATTTACTTTATCTAGTTTGCTTTATTTACTATTGCTAAAATGAATACCCCTGAAAACACTAAGTTGTGTGACTTCACAAACACTAATAATAATGATTTCCTATGCACACCTATTGCTCCACCTGCTACTATAGCGGAATTCTTTGAAATTAAACCTGCTTTACTGAATCTTGTTACGAGAGAGCAATTTTCTGGTGTTAGTTCTGATGATGCTGCTGCCCATCTTTATAATTTTGTTGAATTATGTGAAATGCAAAAGTATAAGGATGTAGATGGTGATATTATAAAATTGAAATATTTCCTTTCTCATTAAGAGGAAGAGATAAAGATTGGTTGCTATCTTTGCCTAAGAATAGTATTGATTCATGGACTAAATGTAAGGATGCTTTTATTGGTAGATATTATCCTCCTGCTAAAATTATATCTTTGAGAAGTAGCATAATGAATTTTAAGCAATTAGATAATGAACATGTTGCTCAAGCATGGGAGAGAATGAAATCTTTGGTAAAGAATTGCCCAACCCATGGACTGACTACTTGGATGATCATCCAAACCTTTTATGCAGGACTGAATTTTTCTTCGCGGAACCTATTGGATTCAGCTGCTGGAGGTACTTTTATGTCCATCACTTTGGGGGCGGCGACAAAGCTTCTTGATGATATGATGATAAATTACTCTGAATGGCACACGGAAAGAGCTCCACAAGGTAAGAAGGTAAATTCTGTCGAAGAAACCTCCTCCTTGAGTGATAAGATTGATGTGATTATGTCTATGCTTGTGAATGGTAGATCTAATGTTGATCCAAATAATGTTCCTTTAGCTTCATTGGTTGCTCAAGAAGAAAATGTTGATGTGAATTTCATTAAAAATAATAATTTCAACAACAATGCTTATAGGAACAACTCTGGTAACAACTATATGCCATATCCTTCTGCTAATGGTAATGGTTATGGTAATTCTTATGGGAATTCTTACAACAATAATAGGAGTGTACCCCCTGGTCTTGAAGCCATGCTTAAAGAATTTATCAGTACACAAACTGCGTTTAACAAATCTGTTGAGGAAAAGCTTGATAAAATTGATATTCTTGCTTCTAAGGTTGATAGACTTGCCTCTGATGTTGATCTTTTAAAATTGAAAGTTATGCCTAATAAGGACATTGATAATAAGATTTCTACTACAGCAAATGCCATCCAAGTTAGAATTAATGAGAATATAAGATTGATGGCTGAATTGCGTGCTAGGTGGGATAGAGAAGAAAATGAAAAACTAGCTAAAGAGAATAATGTAGCTAAAGTTTGGACTATTACCACCACTAGTAATGATAATGATTCACATGTTGCTACACCTCCTACTATAAATGGTAAAATAATTGGTGTTAGCAATGTTTCTACTCCTAGTGCAAAGCGTGCAAAATTACCTGAAACTGCTAAAACTGCTGAAACTGCTTGTGATAAAACTGCTGAATTTTTTTCCAACATTGGGGACAATGATTCCATTGCTGTAGGTCATAATGATTTAGACTTTGATGATTGTCACATCTCTGAAGTTATAAAGTTTTTACAAAAGCTTGCTAAAAGTCCCAATGCTAGTGCTATAAATTTGGCCTTTACAAAACATATTACAAATGCTCTCATAAAAGCTAGAGAAGAGAAACTAAAACTTGAAACCTCTATTCCTAGAAAGTTAGAAGATGGTTGGGAGCCTATCATTAAGATGAGGGTCAATGATTTTGATTGTAATGCTTTATGTGATCTTGGTGCAAGTATTTCTGTTATGCCTAAGAAAATTTATGATATGCTTGACTTGCCACCATTGAAAAATTGTTATTTGGATGTTAATCTTGCTGATAATGCTAAGAAGAAACCTTTGGGGAGGATTGATAATGTTCATATTATGGTTAACAATAACCTTGTCCCCGTTGATTTTGTTGTCTTGGATATTGAATGCAATGCATCTTGTCCCATTATATTGGGAAGACCTTTTCTTCGAACTGTTGGTGCTACCATTGATATGAAGGAAGGTAATATTAAATATCAATTTCCTCTCAAGAAAGGTATGGAACACTTCCCTAGAAAAAGAATGAAGTTACCTTATGATTCTATTATTAGAACAAATTATGATGTCGATGCTTCATCTCTTGATAACACTTGATACACACTTTCTGCGCCTAGCTGAAAGGCGTTAAAGAAAAGCGCTTGTGGGAGACAACCCATATTTTTACTACAGTACTTTGTTTTATATTTGAGTCTTGGAAGTTGTTTACTACTGTAGCAACCTCTCCTTATCTTTATTTTATTGCATTGTTGTGCCAAGTAAAGTCTTTGATAGTAAAGTCAATACTAGATTTGGATTACTGCGCAGAAATAGATTTCTTGCTGTCACGAATCTGGGCAGAATTCTCTGTAGGTAACTCAGAAAAATCTGCCAATTTAGGTGCGTGATCCTCAGATATGTACGCAACTTTCATTCAATTTGGGCATTTTCATCTGAGCAAGTCTGGTGCCATTTTAAAATTCGTCTTTACGGACTGTTCTGTTTTGACAGATTCTGCCTTTTATTTCGCATTGCCTGTTTTGCTATGTTTGATGGATTTCTTTGTTCCATTAACTTTTAGTAGCTTTGTGTGATGTCCAGAAGTATTAAGAATCATTATGTCACCTCTGAATATATGAATTATGCACTGACCCTCTAATGAGTTTGTTTCGAGTTTGGTGTGGAGGAAGTTTTCAAGGGTCAAGAGAGGAGGATGATACAATATGATTAAGAAGAGTGAAAAGTCAAAGCTTGGGGATGCCCCCGTGGTTCATCCCTGCATATTTTAAGAAGACCCAAGCGTCTAAGCTTGGGGATGCCCAAGGCATCCCCTTCTTCATCGACAACATTATCAGGTTCCTCTAATGAAACTATATTTTTATTCAGTCACATCTTATGTGTTTTGCTTGGAGCGTCTGTTTGCTTTAGTTTTTGTTTTGTTTGAATAAAGTCGGATCCCACAATCCTTTATATTGGAGATATTACGCTCCGCTGTTTCGTATGAACACATGTGTTCTTAGCTTTATCTTTAATGTTCATTGCGAAAGTTGAACTACCTCATTCATTGATATATGGTTGGAAACGGAAAATGCCTCATGTGGTAATTGGTATAATGTCTTGAATAATGTGATACTTGGCAATTGTTGTGCTCATATAGATCTTGTTTAAGCTCTTGCATCATGTACCTTGTACCCATTAATAAATAACTACATAGAGCATGTTAAAATTTGGTTTGCATGATTGTTCTCTCTAAGTCTAGATATTTTCTGGTTGAGGTGTTTGAACAACAAGGAGATGATGTAAAGTCTTATAATGCTTACAATATGTTTATATGTGAGTCTTGCTGCACCATTTTATACTTGAGTTTGCTTCAAACAACCTTGCTAGCCTAGCCTTGTATTGAGAGGGAATCTTCTCGTGCATCCAAATCCTTGAGCCAATAACCATGCCATTTGTGTCCACCATACCTACCCACCACATGGTATTTCTCCGCCATTCCAAAGTACATTACTTGAGTGCTACCTTTAAAATTTCTATTCTTTACCTTTACAATATATAGCTCATGGGACAAAATAGCCTTAAAAACTATCGTGGTGAAGAATATGTACTTATGTGTCTTATTTCTTAGCAAGTTGCTTGTTGAGCGGTAACCATGTTTCTGGGGACGCCATCAACTTTTTACCTTTGTTGAATATCATGTGAGTTGCTATGCATGTTCGTCTTGTTTGAAGTAAGGGCGGTTTTCACAATCAAATGGTTTGAGTATGCATACTGTTAGAGAAGAACATTGGGCCGCTAACTAAAGCCATGAATCATGGTGGAAGTTTCAATTTGGACATAAAACCTCAATCTCTTATGAGAATATTAACTGTTGTTGAATGCTTAAGCATTAAAAGAGGAGTCCATTATCTGTTGTCTACGTTGTCCCGGTATGGGTGTCTAAGTTGAGAATGATCAAAAGCGAGAAATCCAATGCGAACCTTCTCCTTAGACCCTTGTACAGGCGGCATAGAGGTACCCCTTTGTGACACTTGGTTGAAACATATGTCATGCAATGATAATCCGTGTTAACCCAAGCTAATTAGGACAAGGTGCGGGCACTATTAGTATACTATGCATGAGGCTTGCAACTTATAAGATATCTTATACATAACTCATATGCTTTATTACTACCGTTGACAAAATTGTTTCTTGTTTTCAAAATAAAAGCTCTAGCACAAAAATAGTAATCCATGCTTCCCTCTGCGAAGGGCCATTCTTCTACTTTATTGTTGAGTCAGTTTACCTATTCTTTCTATCTTAGAAGCAAACACTTGTGTAAACTGTGTGCATTGATTCTTACATGTTTACCTATTGCACTTGTTATATTACTTTGTGTTGACAATTATCCATGAGATATACATGTTAAAGTTGAAAGCAACCGCTGAAACTTATATCTTCCTTTGTGTTGCTTCAATACCTTTTACTTGAATCTATTGCTTATGAGTTAACTCTTATGCAAGACATATTGATGCTTGTCTTGAAAGTATTATTCATGAAAAGTCTTAGCTATATGATTCATTTGTTTACTCATTATCTTCATCATTGCTTCGCATTGCTGCATTCATCTCATGTGCTTTACAATAGTATGATCAAGATTATGATAGCATGTCACTTCAGAAATTATCTTTGTTATCATTTACCTACTCGAGGGCGAGTAGGAACTAAGCTTGGGGATGCTTGATACGTCCCAAACGTATCTATAATTTCTTATGTTCCATGCTACTTTTATGATGATACTCACATGTTTTATACACATTATATGTCATTATTATGCATTTTCCGGCACTAACCTATTGACAAGATGCCGAAGAGCCAGTTGCTATTTTCTGCTGTTTTTGGTTTCAGAAATCCTAGTAAGGAAATATTCTCGGAATTGGACGAAATCAACGCCTAGGGTCCTATTTTTGCACGAAGCTTCCAGAAGACCGAAGAGGAAACGAAGTGGGGCCACGAGGCGACGACACGCTAGGGCGGCGCGGCCTGGCCCCTGGCCGCGCGGCTCTGTTGTGTGGGTCCCTCGTGTGGCCCCTAACCTGCCCTTCCGCCTACTTAAAGCCTTCGTCGCGAAACCCCCAGTACCGAGAGCCACGATACGGAAAACCTTACAGAGACGCCGCCGCCGCCAATCCCATCTCGGGGGATTCAGGAGATCGCCTCCGACACCCTGCCGGAGAGGGGAATCATCTCCCGGAGGACTCTTCATCGCCATGATCGCCTCCGGATTGATGTGTGAGTAGTTCACCCCTGGACCATGGGTCCATAGCAGTAGCTAGATGGTCGTCTTCTCCTAATTGTGCTATCATGCTCGATCTTGTGAGCTGCCTATCATGATCAAGATTGTTTCTTTGTAATCCTACATGTTGTGTTTGTTGGGATCCGATGGATATTGAATACTATGTCAAGTTGATTATCAATCTATCATATATGTTGTTTATGTTCTTGCATGCTCTCTGTTGCTAGTAGAGGCTCTGGCCAAGTTGATACTTGTGACTCCAAGAGGGAGTATTTATGCTCGATAGTGGGTTCATGCCTCCATTAAATCTGGGACCGGATGTGAGAAAGTTCTAAGGTTGTGGATGTGCTGTTGCCACTAGGGATAAAACATCGATGCTTTGTCTAAGGATATTTGTGTTGATTACATTACGCACAATACTTAATGCAATTGTCTGTTGCTTGCAACTTAATACCGGAAGGGGTTCGGATGATAACCTGAAAGTGGACTTTTTAGGCATAGATGCATGCTGGATGGCGGTCTATGTACTTTGTCGTAATGCCCTGATTAAATCTCATAGTACTCATCATGATATTTGTATGTGCATTGTTATCCCTTCTTTATTTGTCAATTGCCCAACTGTAATTTGTTCACCCAACATGCTATTTATCTTATGGGAGAGACACCGCTAGTGAACTGTGGACCCCGGTCTATTCTTTACATCTGAAATACAATCTACTTCAATACTTGTTCTTTACTGTTCTTCACAAACAATCATCTTCCACACAATACGGTTAATCCTTTGTTCACAGCAAGCCGGTGAGATTGACAACCTCACTGTTACGTTGGGGCAAAGTACTTTGGTTGTGTTGTGCAGGTTCCACGTTGGCGCCGGAATCCCTGGTGTTGCGCCGCATTACATTCCGCCACCATCAACCTTCAACGTGCTTCTTGACTCCTACTGGTTCGATTAAACCTTGGTTTCTTACTGAGGGAAACTTGCTACTGTGCGCATCACACCTTCCTCTTGGGGTTCCCAACGGACGTGTCAACTACACGCATCAAGCAAATTTCTGGCGCCGTTGCCGGGGACCTGAAGAAAAGTTACACCACAAAGATTTCTATCTCCCACGTCAACTCCACGCCAGCAGATGTAAGTGGTAGAATAGGGTTGTGCATAGACAACAGTTGACAACAATGCAAATGATTACAAAAGAAGCCAACGGAACTCAACAGTTTATATACTGGATGAGACAGACTGAAAAGTGAAAAATTAGTGCATGATGATTGTAAGCAAACGCAGTGTTTCTGAACTTTTGGTAAGCATTAGGCAAAGCCAACCGTAAATAAACAGATAATAATAAAATCATGTATGTGGATTAAGAAAATATACCAGATTCATTAAAAGGTCACCACCCAGCTGGCCCATTGATACGTCCAAAACGTATCTACTTTCCCGAACACTTTTGCTATTGTTTTGCCTCTAATTTGTGTATTTTGGATGCAACTAACACGGACTAACGCTGTTTTCAGCAGAACTGTTCTGGTGTCTCGTTTTTGTGCAGAAATCCAACTTTCGGGAAAATCCTCAGAATTTATGCAGAAGGCCCTATTTTCCCAGAAAACTGACGGAGCCAGAAGGACAAGTCAGGTGGAGGCCCGAGGGCCCCACACCATAGGGCGGCGCGGCACAGGGGGGGCCCGCGCGGCCATGTGGTGTGGCCCCCTCGACCGGCCTCCGACGCCCTCCTTCGGACTACTTATTGGCCTCGACCTAAAAACGCACGAGGAGAAGTCGAAGTCGCCAGAAACCCTCCAGAACGCCGCCACATCGCGAAACTCCGTCGCGGGAGCCAGAAGTCTCCGTTCTGGCACTCCGCCGGGACGGGGAATTGGAGGAGATCATCGCCGCCATCACCACCAACGCCTCTACATCAACCAGCCATGTTTCCCCCATCCATGTGTGAGTAATTCCCCCGCTGTAGGCCGAAGGGGATGGTAGGGATTGGATGAGATTGGTCATGTAATAGCATAAGATTGTTAGGGCATAGTGCCTAGTGTCCGTAATTGGTACTTTGATGATATTGTTGCAACTTGTTATGCTTAATGCTTGTCACTAGGGCCCGAGTGCCATGATCTCAGATCTGAACATGTTATTGTTTCATCATGATATTCATTGTTTATTGATCTTACCTGCAAGTTGTATACACATGTCGCTGTCCGGAACCGATGGCCCCGAAGTGACAGAAATTGGGACAACCGGAGGGAATGGTAGCGATGTGAGGATCACATGTGTTCACGGAGTGTTAATGCTTTGCTCCGGTACTCTATTAAAAGGAGTACCTTAATATCCAGTAGTTTCCCTTGAGGCCCGGCTGCCACCGGCTGGTAGGACAAAAGATGTTGTGCAAGTTTCTCATTGCGAGCACGTACGACTATAATTGGAACACATGCCTATTGATTGCTTTGTACTTGGACACCGTTTTATTATTATCTGCAAATGCCCTGCTATGATTGTTACATGAGTTTCTCTCATCCATGCAACGCCCGTCATCCGTCCCCGTGCCTACAGTATTTTAATCCTACTGTTTACTAAAATCACTACTGCTGTCTCTGTTACTCTGCTGCTGTTATTTCACTACTGCTACTGCTATAAAACTGTTACTACTGATAAACCCTTGCGAGCAAGTCTGTTTCCAGGTGCAGCTGAATTGACAACTCTGCTGTTAAGGCTTTCAAGTGTTCTTTGTCTCCCCTTGTGTCGAATCAATAAATTGGGTTTTACTTCCCTCGAAGACTGTTGCGATCCCCTATACTTGTGGGTCATCAAGACTATTTTCTGGCGCCGTTGCCGGGGAGCATAGCTTTATTTGGAAGTTCACTTGGATTGATATTGTTCGCTGCAAATTCTCCATCATGGGTAAACCTCGCGATACTAAGGTCGCCATATTACCATCCACTACAAGAAAAGGTACAATTCTGAATACCTCCGCTACACTTGATTCACCATCTGTGATTGATAAACTTGTTTCACCGCCACATGCTTCACATGCGGGTACTTCTGCTGAATCTGAAAACTCTCATAATATTGATAATATTTCTGCTGTGCTTGATGATAGTGGTTCATTGGGATCCTTTCTAGATGCTACGATTGCTAGGTCTAGACAAATTGAAAATACCGAAACTCCTAATGCTACTACACCTGTTAATTCACCCGAACTTGATTATTTTAGTGATGATCCTGATGAAGATTATGTGGAGCTTAATGATGATTTTATTGAAAAATGCAATGCTACTACTGATGCAAGAAAAATTAAAAAGTTGCTTGCAGAACATCTTTGTTAGATATAAACTGTCTCCTGATCCTAAATTTGCCACATCTCCTATAAACATTAAGGATAAAGATTATGATTTTTCTCTTGATCTATCTCATATAGCTATTGTTGAGAAAACGCCCTTTTGTGGTACTGAAAAAGAAAGTGCTGTTGAACACATGATTGAGTTATCCACTCTAAGTAGCTTGTTTTCTGATGATGTCAAGATGCGTACTTACTTTGTTGCTAAAATCTTTCCATTCTCATTAAAGGATGACGCTAAAACTTGGTATAATAGTTTGCCACCTAATTCTATTAAAAGTCCAAAGGAATTGCATGATGTTTTCTTCCGTAAATACTTTCCTGCTAGTGCTCAACATATTGCTTTGCAGAGAATCTATAATTTTGACCAGGGAGATGGAGAGAAATTGCCTGAGGCTTGGGCGAGATTTTGCTCTCTTATTAGAGCTCGGCCTGACCATGATTTGGAAAAGCATGATTTACTTGATATATTTTATAGTGGACTAACCATTGAGTCTAGGGCATACCTGGATAGTTGTGCTGGTTGTGTTTTCAGGAAAAGAACTCCAGACGATGCTGAAGAATTATTGGCTAAAATAGGCCGGAATCATGATGATTGGACTACGCCTGAACCAACTTCAACGCCAATATTGAAGAAGAGGGGTATGATTAAATTAAATGATGAAGATATGAGGGAAGCCAAGAAGTCTCTCAAGGAGAAAGGTATTAAATCTGAAGATGTGAAGAATCTTCCTCCCATAGAAGATATATGTGAGATAATTCCCCCTTCGTCCATGATTGAGGTAAACTCCCTTCAACGCTTTACTAGGGAAGATATTCCGTATTCGAAACCCCCTGCACAATGCTTAGATGAGTTTGATAATTATATTGTTAAGCAAGAAAATTTTAATATGAGAGTAGAGAATCATTTAATGGAAAATTCTCGAGCTATTAGTGAATTGCATGATATTGTAGAGAGAACCTCCAATGATGTTAAGATGCTTGTTAAACATTTTCATATGATTCAAACTCAAATTGATCAACTCACTAAAGTGCAAAATGACTTGTTGGGGAATAATTCTAAAGAGAAGCATGCTTATGAAGTAACAACTAGAGGTGGTGTCTCTACCCAGGATCCTCTATATCCTGAAGGGCATCCCAAAAGAATTGAACAAGATTCTCAACGCATTGAACCTAGTGCTCCTTCTAAGAAGAAAAAGAAGAAGAAACATAAAAATGTTGTAGAATCCTCTGAACCTGTTAATGATCCTAATAGTATTTCTATTTCTGATGCTGAAACTGAAAGTGGTAATGAACATGATAAAGATAATGATAAGAATGATGCTTCTGATAAAGAAGAGGTTGAAGAAGAATCTGAAAAGCATGTTAAAAATAAAAAGTACACTAAAGAAGATTTTATTGCTGAGAAACATGGTAATGAAAGAGAACCTTGGGTGCAAAAGCAAATGCCTTTTCTTGCTAAGAAACTAAAATCAAAGGAAGAAGAACACTATAATAAATTTTGCGATTGGATGAAACCTTTATTCTTGCAAATCTCTTTGACTGATGCTATTAAATTGCCTCCTTATTCAAAGTATATGAAAGATATTGTTACTAACAAAAGGAAAATCCCCAATGAGGAAATTTCCACTATGCTTGCTAATTACTCTTTCAATGGCAAAGTTCCAAAGAAGTTGGGTGACCCAGGTATACCTACTATTCCTTGTTCTATTAAGAATAATTATGTTAAAACTGCTCTATGTGACTTGGGAGCCGGTGTTAGTGTTATGCCTTTTTCTCTTTATAAGAGGCTTTATCTAGATAAGTTGATACCTACTGATATATCTTTGCAAATGGCTGATAAATCTACTGCTATTCCTGTTGGTATATGTGAGGATGTTCCTGTTCAAGTTACTACTAACTGCTTGATATTAACTGATTTTGTTGTGTTGGAAATGCCTGAAGATGATAATATGTCTATTATTCTTGGGAGACCTTTTCTTAACACCGCAGGGGCTGTTATTGACTGCAATAAAGGGAAGGTTACTTTTAATGTTGATGATAAGGAGCATACCGTCTATTTCCCCAAGAAGATTGATAAAGTATGTGGAGTCAATACTATTTTTAATGTGAGAACTATCAAAGTGGGAACTATTGATTGTCCTATATATGAGCCTAAGGAAGAATATCAAACTCTCGTGATTGGATCCGTATCAATACAATTCAAGGTAACATGATTGATTTGAGGTTTATTTCTTCTTATGCTATGTAAAATTTATTTGGTGGCAAGACTTGATCAACCTTGTTAACAAATACTCTTTATATGCATAGAGGAGGTAAACAACATCTCTTTCTTCCTCCACTTGCTCTAGTTGCTGTAGCACTTTTAATTTGCAAAGTTCCTTAGTTAATTGGAGATTTCAAAATTTTTCCTGGCCAGTAATAATAAACTTAATACGCAGAAATATGCATTTTTCAAAGTTTTCAAAAATTCACAAAAATTATACCGTTGGTCCTATTTTTCGACGAGGCACCTGGGAGCACCAGAGGATGACCTGTGGGGCACCACAGGGTGCCACACCACAGGCCGGCGCGGCCAAGGAGGGGGGCGCGCCACCCTGTGGTGTGGGCCCCTCCTTGCCCCACTATCTCATCTCTTTCTCCCAGCATCTTCTCTCTCCCGAAAAAACTCGAACCAGCTTCCTCTCACTCGCGTTTTTGTGCAAGAACTCTAGATTTCTCGATCTCTTTGCTCAGCCCAGATTTCTGTCTGAAATTTGGCACATTTGCTCTTCGGTATGTGACTCCTCCGCCTATCCATGTAGAATTTTGTTTGGTTGAGTATATCTTGAATATTTTGCTGCTGTAGGTAACATGTTTAGTGAGCTTGCATGCTTGTTCTAAGTGGTAGAAACTAGTTTTGATGCATGATTAGTACTCTAGCAAGTTCCTATAGTAGTTCCCCTCGATTATATGTCACCAAATCAAATTTTTATATTGTTTGTTGAAAATTTCAGAAAATGGAGTGGAATAGATATCAATTGAACCAACAAGAATTGGAGGTCCAACAAGTTATGAGAGTGAACCGTGAAGAGGGAGTATACCCCTCCTACTACCCATGCGCAGATTTCATGAGAAGCGCGGGAATATTTGAAGATGTTCAAAGTCTAATTTCTCGTGCAGGGCTGAGTAATTTTGTTGAGGGAGAGCCAAGACAATATGCAAAATTAACTATGTCTTTTGTGCAGGACTTTAAGTTCAATTGGTCGCGATCTAACCCCACGGTCCAGTATAAAATTTACAATAAAGCTGTCGACTTGCCATTCAGTGATTTTTGTGCAGCAATTAGAGTACCGCAATGGGGATCATGCGAGAAGATAAGGGGATCACCGCAAGAACTCTTAAACCTCTTCAAGATGATTTGCTATGGAAGGAGTTTCTCAGAGGATAGTGGTAAAATCACTAGCATTCAGCTCCCGGCTATCCGCTACTTTGCCTATTTCATTACTAAATGCGTTCTTGCTAAAAAGATTGGCGGTAAACTATCTATCCTGGATTTAGCTTTTCTAGCTGCGGCACTGCAAGGTAGTAGGACTTATAATTTGGGGGCATTGATAGCTTATAGACTTGCTACTAACCGTGAGAAAGGTGGAATTTGTGGAGGTCTCATCGCCTCTCGTTTACTAGCTTTTCATAATGTAGAACCTCATCATTTTGATATTCCATTCTCCATAGAAAAACTTGACATAGCCTCTATGATTAAACATGAATTTGTTTCTGATTCCTCCAACTTGGGTAACCTGTTTTA
The DNA here is from genome assembly GCF_019359855.2 of Lolium perenne. Classification (NCBI taxonomy): domain Eukaryota; kingdom Viridiplantae; phylum Streptophyta; class Magnoliopsida; order Poales; family Poaceae; genus Lolium; species Lolium perenne. The sequence continues at coordinate 145,810,860 of NC_067246.2, forward strand.
CAAGATGACATTTTATAAGAAAGTCTAGAGAATAACTAAGAAAACTGAGAAACTAGTAAGATTGCCTGCGCCTGTTCTGTCTAACCTTGATTCCAGTGAAGATTGGTCGGTCACAGAAGGTGCACTGGATGCACACATAGAGAGAGGAGGCCAACATGCAAGAGACGACACGGAGGTCGAGGAGCACCTCAACTCATCATCCGATGCAGCAAGTTCCTCGCATCAACATGTTGGACATGTGGAGCCTCCACGCTTTTCTTCTGCACAGGAACTTTACTATAACTACTCCATGAATTATCCACCGGCGAGAAACAGCGACCCTCGTTGGGGTTGAACTCCACTTAGGCCAAAAGCCTAAGCTTGGGGGGAGGTATACCAGCATCACTCATTCTTTGCATATTATGATTGCTGGATACTTGTACATATTTGTTTTGTTCGTTTGAGTGGTTTTCTAATGAGAGTAAGATGATATTCGGGAAAGTGCTGCCTGAAAACAGATTCTGGACTGTTACTAGAAAAATTCGTGCGCACAGCCAGAACGTTATTTTGAGCTGCCAATTTTTGTGCAGGTTCCCCAGGTTGTTATCTAACTTTTATTAGTTGAACACTTTTCGAGCTGAGCAACGTAAGATTTTTGTAAAAATCGATTTCTGTACTGCTGTCAGGTTTTGGCAGATTTCTGCCATCTCGCTTTTCTGTGTTTCTTTTAGTTTGCTATTTCTTGTTCTTGCTTTGTTTCTTTCCCAAAACATAAAAAGACCAAAAATATTTCTGTTGTTTCTCTTCACCATTTGTTTGCTTTGGTTTCTTGCATTTGTTTCGCTTTATTTGCTATTGCTAGTTTGCTATAAGAAAACCCAAAAAGATTTTGCTTTGTTTGCTTGTTTCCTTTTGTTCTTGTTTGCAATTCGAAAACACCAAAAATATTTGCTGTTCTTCTTTGGTTTGTAAAGTTCATCTTGAGTTCAATGGTCTTCGGTGGCTGGAGCGTGGTTTTCATTTCATATTATCCAAGTTGCACAAGTGAAAAGGCAATAATGACGATCTACGACAATTGGATTGTGGTGAGAGACTGGTATGAACTCTATTTGTTTTCATTTTTGTACATATACTCATCCATGTGAGCATGCTTAGTTGGTTCATGTGAGGTATATGTTATTTGAGAAAGTCTAGTAGTTTATGATCTCTCATGTTTAGCTCCAATTTATTAATATGAGTAGCATGTCATGGATGTTTGCTTGCATTGTTTTATTCATAAGTAAGTATGGCATTGTGGTATCCTCCTCTGAATAATTCATTTATATCGACTTGGCACATGCTCACGCATGCATATGACTGAACAAAAAGTCAATTAAGCCTCGATGATCTATATTGCTTCAGAGTTCTTGTATCACTTTTATGCCTCCGTTAATTTATTTTGCCGCAAGCATGATTATGACGATTCTCGCTCTCTTGATTTGTCGCTCCCTAGTCTATTGCTAGCCTTCACTTGTACTGAGCGGGAACGCTGCTCGTGCTTCCAAACACATGAAAACCAAGTTATTCCAGAGTGTCCACCATAAATACCTATGCATGGCATTTCAAACCATTCCAAGTAAATTCTCATGCGCTACCTTTAAAACCTTCAAAATGCTTCTCAATTTCTGTTTATGTTTCATAGCTCATGAGGAAGTATGTGGTGTTTAGCTTTCAACCTTGTCATTTACTTCTGACGGACTCTCATATGGACTAGTGGCTCATCCGCTTATCCAATAATTTTGCAAAAAGAGCTGGCAATGGGATTCCAGTCCCGAATTAATTAACTTAAATAGACACTCCTCCATGGTTTGTGATTGTTGGACGGCACCCGAAGGATTCGGTTAGCCATGGCTTGTGTAAGCAAAGGTTGGGGGGGAGTGTCATCATCATAATAAAACTAAAATAAAAAGGCACTCCTTCATGGTATGAGATTGTTGGCAGGCACCCGAGGATTCGGTTAGCCATGGTTTGTGTAAGAAAGGTTGGAAGGAGTGCCAAATAAATATGCAATAATTCATGGGAGCCGCTCTTGGGAGTCCGGGTGGCGAGGTAGTTGGTGTACCCATTACCATTCGTTGACAACAACAAACACCTCTCAAAATAATTTTACTCCTGATTTCAAAAATGAAAAGCTCTAGCGCATGTTAATCCCTGCTTCCCTCTGCGAAGGGTCAATCTTTTACTTCTATGTTGTGTCTCCATCATTTCTTTGAGCACTATCTTGAGAGCACAACTGTCATTCTTAGTATAATATGCTTGTCTCAAAATATGATTGATTGTGGTATAACTTTGATGCTTTTATCTTTGACAACCACTACTTCTAGTCTTTCTATGAACTCCAGAGGTGCCCGGGCATTTATGTTTTGCCAATCAAATACAGGCAAGCGAGATACCACTTTATCATACTCTCTTATGAACATTGCAATCCTGCTTATATACATGATTCACGATGCTTATTATTAATTGTGGTACCTCTCCATGATTGACATAGCTGTTAGATGATCTTATTTGCATGTATCTCATTATGAACTGCTTAAGTATTAGCCATAGCATGAGAATATATACATCATATGAGCAAATGTGTTCGTGAAAGTTCTTTTATCGCTCAGTTGTTAACTGAATTGCTTGAGGACAAGCAATAAGCTAAGCTTGGGGGGAGTTGATACGTCCAAAACGTATCTACTTTCCCGAACACTTTTGCTATTGTTTTGCCTCTAATTTGTGTATTTTGGATGCAACTAACACGGACTAACGCTGTTTTCAGCAGAACTATTCTGGTGTCTCGTTTTTGTGCAGAAATCCAACTTTCGGGAAAATCCTCGGAATTTATGCGAGAAGGCCCTATTTTCCCCGAGAAAGCGACGGAGCCAGAAGGACAAGTCAGGTGGAGGCTCGAGGGCCCCACACCATAGGGCGGCGCGGCCCAGGGGGGGCCCGCGCGGCCATGTGGTGTGGCTCCCTCGGCCGGCCTCCGACGCCCTCCTTCGGACTACTTATTGGCCTCGACCTAAAAACGCACGGGGAGAAGTCGAAGTCGCCAGAAACCCTCCAGAACGCCGCCACATCGCAAAACTCCGTCGCGGGAGCCAGAAGTCTCCGTTCTGGCACTCCGCCGGGACGGGGAATTGGAGGAGATCATCGCCGCCATCACCACCAACGCCTCTACATCAACCAGCCATGTTTCCCCCATCCATGTGTGAGTAATTCCCCCGCTGTAGGCCGAAGGGGATGGTAGGGATTGGATGAGATTGGTCATGTAATAGCATAAGATTGTTAGGGCATAGTGCCTAGTGTCCGTAATTGGTACTTTGATGATATTGTTGCAACTTGTTATGCTTAATGCTTGTCACTAGGGCCCGAGTGCCATGATCTCAGATCTGAACATGTTATTGTTTCATCATGATATTCATTGTTTATTGATCTTACCTGCAAGTTGTATACACATGTCGCTGTCCGGAACCGATGGCCCCGAAGTGACAGAAATCGGGACAACCGGAGGGAATGGTAGCGATGTGAGGATCACATGTGTTCACGGAGTGTTAATGCTTTGCTCCGGTACTCTATTAAAAGGAGTACCTTAATATCCAGTAGTTTCCCTTGAGGCCCGGCTGCCACCGGCTGGTAGGACAAAAGATGTTGTGCAAGTTTCTCATTGCGAGCACGTACGACTATAATTGGAACACATGCCTATTGATTGCTTTGTACTTGGACACCGTTTTATTATTATCTGCAAATGCCCTGCTATGATTGTTACATGAGTTTCTCTCATCCATGCAACGCCCGTCATCCGTCCCCGTGCCTACAGTATTTTAATCCTACTGTTTACTAAAATCACTACTGCTGTCTCTGTTACTCTGCTGCTGTTATTTCACTATCGCATCGCTATAAAACTGTTACTACTGATAAACCCTTGCGAGCAAGTCTGTTTCCAGGTGCAGCTGAATTGACAACTCTGCTGTTAAGGCTTTCAAGTGTTCTTTGTCTCCCCTTGTATCGAATCAATAAATTGGGTTTTACTTCCCTCGAAGACTGTTGCGATCCCCTATACTTGTGGGTCATCAAGACTATTTTCTGGCGCCGTTGCCGGGGAGCATAGCTTTATTTGGAAGTTCACTTGGATTGATATTGTTCGCTGCAAATTCTCCATCATGGGTAAACCTCGCGATACTAAGGTCGCCATATTACCATCCACTACAAGAAAAGGTACAATTCTGAATACCTCCGCTACACTTGATTCACCATCTGTGATTGATAAACTTGTTTCACCGCCACATGCTTCACATGCGGGTACTTCTGCTGAATCTGAAAACTCTCATAATATTGATAATATTTCTGCTGTGCTTGATGATAGTGGTTCATTGGGATCCTTTCTAGATGCTACGATTGCTAGGTCTAGACAAATTGAAAATACCGAAACTCCTAATGCTACTACACCTGTTAATTCACCTGAACTTGATTATTTTAGTGATGATCCTGATGAAGATTATGTGGAGCTTAATGATGATTTTATTGAAAAATGCAATGCTACTCCATCATGCAGACCTCAGCAGTGATATTGAATTACTGTATGAGATAGACTGATGCATATAGTGGATGCTCTTAGCCTTTTGCACCATGAACACTAGCTATGGACAGACAAAAAAAACTAGTTGACTCAGCTTTGTCTAGATACCTCCATCCCAAAGCTTAAGGCTTATTTATTTTTGAGAAATCAAAACAAGTAAAGTTTGACCAAAATTTTAGAACATTCTATCAAAAAATATAATATTGTGTAGATACCGTAGGAAAATATATTTCACAACCTATTTAATGATATTAATTTTGTATTTTGCATGTTAATGATTTTTGGTAAAAGCTTAGTCAAACATGGTATAGTTTGACTTTCTAAAAATAATATAAACCCTAAGCTTTGGGATGGAGGTAGTAGTATCTAGAGCTAAAACACATCTAGATACATCCGTATCTACAGATAGTTGAGTCAATTAATTTGGATCTGAGGGAGTATCAGATTCAGACTACATCATGGTATGTTAAAAAAAATTACCCCTGGGCGGTCCCTGCCCAGATCGGCAGTGGCATTTCGCTTCTTGTGCTGCAGATCTGGCCATGCTCCTGCAGCAGGTGGGGCGCTATCGTTCCCCATAGCCTCAGCATGGAACCTAGAGGTACCAACCTGATACAGAGAATATAGAGCATGGTGTCACAGAGGCTTTACGCACAAACAGCTGAAGACATGTGCTACTTTAAGCATTTTCCAGAACAGGAACAGGTTGAGGATGCAGACAGACAGAGTGGATAAGCAAACGGAGTACCTTCTTTGCGGGGCTGGGGACGCAGCTCAGGCTCAGCCAACTGCCCACATGCGTGGTGGGTTTACGCTCCATTGCCCCCCCACCACCACCGAGGTCTTCCCTTTCCTGTACAAGCTGACAAAAGATACATTGAGGATCAGCAGAGACTACAAGGGTTGCAAATGTCAACAAATAAAGGAAGAACACCCCAATCCAAGCAAAGGTAGCCCCCGCCCACACCCCCATCCCCATCAATCACTCCCAGCGCGAGGGTGACCAGAAAGACACCCCTTCGCCCAGAATTGGAAATAGATGCGCAAGATATCGAGGTGAGGAAAAATGAACCGATCTCGAGAAAGGATAGAACATTACTAGTAGAGTACTACCTAATCCGCTTGGTCTAGATGCAGCTTGCCCCTCCAAGATGGATGCCTGGACGGTGGAGGCGAAAGGAGGGGATCGAGCTAGCGGCTTGCATCCGTCGGCTGTCGGCACTCGATCGGGAGAGACAAGGGGGGCTACATAAAGGGGAGGGGTAACATATTTTATTACACAGTGAACTTACTGATGTGACTAGTCATTACATGTCTCACTGAAACTGGGGCCCATAGTGTGGCACCCCAAATTCACTTGAACCTGCCCGGCGGGACGCATTGGCGCGTCAAGAAAACCCCCGAATTGTAGCGGGGAAATGAAACATTTCACAAAAATTCGAAATTCAAGCACACTGCCACGCGCCAAGCACGCGGGCTGTTCCTTCCTCTTCCTCAGTTCCTCCTTCCCTATCCGAAAAAACCCCAAATCCCAAGCTCAAACAACAACAAAAAACCCCAAATCCCCTGGCCGCCATGCATGTCCTCGTTAACCCGCTGGAGATCGTTCCGGGACGAGGCGGACCCCCCCGCCCTGAGATCCCGAGTTCGTCCGTTCCGTCCACCTCGAGGCACTGCGTGCTATCTCGCAGCGGCGGCTTGAGGGCGTTGCAGAGGAAGTTCCGCCGGAAAGTGCTCATGGCAACCGTGCAAGCTCACCGGCGTGCTGTATCCCGAGAGGAACTGGTCAAAGCTTTGCTATTCGCAAAAAAAAGCGGGCCAAGATCTGGTCAAAGCTTCGTCGATGGCTTGCCGCGAGAGGCTTGGAGTCGAGAGTCAATAAACTAGCTACTCGAGGACTTGGGCGGTTTACACCGATTCATATTAACTGACTCAAGTTTGTTAGTCTAGTTACCAAATGCATCTAGATACATCCATATCTAGACAAAATTGAGTCAATTAATATGAATCAGAGGGGAGTGCCTGAAAGTGTTTCATGCTACCAATTAATGCGGCGCGGGAATTTGGCTGTAGAAGTAATTGTGCTACTACTCATACAATGAACTGATTGTGTGGGTGTCAAATTTTGCAACGCGATCATCCATTGAATGCTTAATTATAGTTCTAGCGCCAAAGGCGTACAAATCATAACAAAGATAGTACATACTACAGCACCAAAACATAAGAGTACGAATCATAAAGTAGCTCAACATTTTGCAGCAGGGCTGGGTGATCCTGAGACTACCGGGACGCCCCTGATGATCTCCGGGCGTGCATCCACTTCAACGCAAAACTGTGTACTCGGTCCACGGCCTCCTTCTGTAGGCTGGATAATCTCAGGTGCAGGACCTTCCTCTATGAAAGGCTCGTCATCAGTACCATCCACAGGTGCATCAGGGCTGGGTGGTATTGAGACTACCCGGACGCCCCTGATGATGTTTGGGCGTGCATCCACTTCAACGCAAAGCTGTGTACTCGATGCACGGCCTCCTTCTGTAGGCTGGATAATCTCAGGTGCAGGACCTTCGTCTATGAAAGGCTCGTCATTAGTACCATCCACAGGTGCATCAAACTGAGATTCATCTTCAAATCTCCCATCAAACTGAGAGACCTCTTCAACTCTATGCTTCTGCAATTAGTACATCAACAGATTAGACAAACATCTAAGGAATGGAACCTGAACAAATGCCATTTTACATATTTACCTTCTCATCTGGCACAGCACATGTCCCAGAGCTGAAACCCGTTTCCTGAAGCAAGCGCTTTTTTTCTCCTTCCCGTCCATCCATCTGCAACAAGTTAAATTTGAGTACAGAACCTTGCACAGCAATGCAAACTATTGATCGAAACAGCGGCAGCATCAATATAAATAATTAACTACATATGCCAAGACACATACGGTGAGCAAGATCTGCTTCTCCCGCTGAAGGATCATTATATGGTTCACCATGATAAACCCACCTAACATATGTGCGGTCCATCCCAAAAATGTGTAAATGATCTTCCACTACATGGTGAGGCCTCTTCTCACCATTCATACATGTGCAACGCGGGCAATACACGTCCAGGTTGTGACCTTCATGAGCTCTAATAAACCCCATACAAAAAGGACCCCAAAACATATAGAAGAAAATCAATCGAATCCTTCTGGACCGCACATCAGATCTCTGCTCCACATCCTTTCCAGCAACTCCATCGCCGGGGACGCACCACTTGGGACGGTGTCGCCGGTAGTCGCCAGGACGAAGGAGAAGAATGGCCTCAGCAACGGCATATTGGCTCTGAGAAGGGCCGCTGAAAGGCCAAGATGTTCACGGGCAAGACGGATGACGCCGTCGTATGCCCCGAGCTTGTGAACGTTAGCAGCTTGACTTCCCCGTTGGCCAGATCTGAAGCACTAACCAAAGCAAGCCTCACCGTTAGCACCATCACCTTGATGGCACCAGATTGGGGTTTGGCCGGCAAGATCCGCCAGATCTGATCCGCCAGATTCACCATAGGCCAGATCTGAAGCCGACGACGAGATCCCCGACTCCATTTGGTCATTCTGCTCATGGGAAACACTGGATCTAAGCTTACAACAACACTAACTCCCTCAGATCCAAATTAGCTGACTCAACTTTGCTTATCTAAATATGGATGTATCCACACATGTTTTTACTCTAGATACATACACGTCTAAGGAAAGTTGAATCAATTAATTTAGTTCGGAGGGTGTACGATATACAGAGAGAAGTCGGCCTCGTCTCCGGCCGGCGAGGCCGCCGGAGAGAAGGGGGAGAGGAGCCGGGGGAGTGGGAGAGACTCGAGAGAGAAAGAGAAGAGGAAGAAATGAGAGCTCCCTGGGGAAGAACATTATTTTTGTCGTTCTGCTCGTAGCTTGAAACTGAAAATTTCGACCGCGCGCCAAATCATCCCGCCGCATCCATTCGAAAATCCCGTGACCAGTTTTACCCTTTTAACCCTGGTCCGGAAGCTACAACCCACCGACCATGGAGGGCTCATTCGGTAACAATGAAATATCTTGCCTAGATCCCGAACCCTCCCCACAGGCCCACACCCACCCACCAACCATTCGCCCCATTAGCTCAAAAATACTCTCACACGCCAAAGCTCTGACTCTCTACAGTACTAGATCTGCTTCGCCGCCGGCATACTCCTCCACAGCGTAGCCTTATCGTGTTGGCTGTCCACCCACCTGATCCGCTCCCCCGCCGCCCTCGCCACCGACGGATCTGCTTCACCACCGACCTCGCCACCGACGGATCTGCTTCATCGCCGACCTCACCACCGACGGATCTGCTTCACCGCCGACCTTGCCACCGACGGATCTGCTTCACCGCCGACCTCGCCACCGACGGATCTTCTTCACCGCCGACCTCATCCACAGCCTAGCAATCAACGCCTTTCCTGTCGACGCACCAGAACCTCTCCAACGGAACCGGGTCTACTTCACCGCGGCCCCCCTCCACAGAAGCCGATCTATTCCACCGACTACCTTGGCGCAGCGGCTGTATCAACTTCACCAAATCCCTTGCCAGCCAACCATATCTGCTTCACTAACGCCCACTTCTACTGAAACAGGGTCCACTCATCGTCTCCCGCGTTCGCCGCCGCTGGAATGCAAGTTGCCGCCCCCGTCCACCCCGCCGCAGCTTGGTTAGTATGCTGGCCCGTTAGATCGCGGTGTTTCTTTAGCCATGTTTTGTGTAGTTATTTGCAGATCTCATATGCCATTAACTTTCTTGATGTGTTACTTCGCATGAAGTTCGTTTAAATATTGTACAGTACAAAAGCATTATCCGGTCGCTACCATCCTGTTCATTCTACTGACACCTGTGTGCATCCACATATTTATAGCCTTATACCCATTCATTTGCTGCCAACTGTTTTTGTACTGCATGCTATTCCTTTTATAGTCATGCTATGGGCATTTCCAATCTGGTTGTTCTTATACCACGTCATTAGCTCAGCGCTAGCCGCTAGCTATTTTCTCGTGCCTGCTATTCTCACACTGCTTTTATAATCATGCTATGTGCATTTCCAATCTGCTTGCTCTTATACCTCGTCTTTAGCTTATAGCTATTTTTTTCCATGAATGCTCCTGTCGCACAACTTGTATAGTTATTGCTGCGTGCATGTCTGGTCTTTGTATTATTGTAGACTAACTTGTCAATGTTATTTTTCCTAGGGATTGATCATGCGAACCACTTATTAGAACATCCAACATTAACAGCGGGGACCATAGGGAAGGTTGGAATCTGAGTTCTTGGTTGGTAATTTTGGCAGTTTACTTCCGTTATTATCTATAACCTATATGCACTGTTCCTTATGCAAGAGATTAACACTTGGAACGCTACCATAGCAATGCCATTCATGCTTTACTATGTTTCTGCCTATTTGATATGCTTGTCTTGGAGCAACTGCGAAGGTGATTTGAACCTGACATTTGGTCATTCTTAATGCCAGTTTACTTTATGTGGACAACCTTGGCATTACCCAACTCTAAATCTGAATGTCTGAAATTCGTATCTCATGAAAAGCAACATCTAGTTGGTTTTAATCTGATATCTGGTAAATATTGGCTTATTCATTTGGCAGCTCAAGTTTTTTGTTATTTGAAACCAGCTGACTTGGTCTTAAATGTGATATCTAAACACAGATTAAGGACAATGGAGCAGGAGGATTAGCATTTCACTTGATGGCTGAACCTAAAATGACAGGCATGTCGACCACGACTAGTGCACGCAAGAGAAGGACCTGCAGCGAGCGATGTGCTTAGTACATGCATCTTATCTTATCTTGTCCTTATTTCTGCTACATGTTGTTATCTGATCTCTACATTGCGTAATACATGTTTGAATAGTTAATTGTTGTAACTATGTTTGCAATATTACCAGAATGCAGTTTTAATGAAGCAGTCATCATTAGAAGATAGTCGCCAAAGCGACCCTGTGCAACATTATGATGTAAGTCTGTGCTTAGTACAAGTTCCATACATTGTCTTATTTATGGAACTTGTTATTATCTTATATCTACATTGCATAATAAATGTTTGAATAGTTCACTGTTGTAACTATGTTTGCAATATTACTAGAATGCAGTTGTAATGAAGAAGTCCTTAGTAGAAGATAGAGCGCAAAAAAGGTTCCGGGGTGAGCCTATGCAACGATATAATGTAAGTCTGTGCTTAGTACTTGTGACTATCTCATATCGACAATGCTTAATACATGTTTGCATAGTTCATCGTTTAACTCTTTTTGCATTATTATCAGAATGCAGTTGTGATGAAGCAATCTTCATCAGAAGAGAGGCCCACAAAAAGTTCTGATCTTTCTTCTGATACATCCTCTCATAGCCGTCAACCTAGACCATTCCTTTCATCAAACAGTAAATATCTCAAGGCTGTACTTTATAAAAGACATGGTATTGCTGCTTTAAGATCTGTAGCTGATATGTTGACCAAGAGTACACACGATTCAATCAAGGCGATTGCCAAATGTCAACGTGTTATTGATGATGCTAATAGAAGTCCTCAATGATTCTATGTAATTTTTTTATTTGGGCACATTAATTGCCTTGTAATTTTCCTAGTTATTTTATTTGTGTATGTAATTGTGTGTATCATTGATACCAGATTTTAGGCTCATGAAATTTAATGCAAGTTGACTAGTCAAACAACCAGGGCCCTACAACAGATTGTGCTGACCCACTTACAGTAGTGTGGGACCCACTTTCATTTTGGGTCGGCCCACTTACTTATTGGGCCGGCCCGTTAACACGATAGTGGGCCCCACCTGTTTATTGGGCCGGCCCACTATCTTGTTGGGCCAGCCCAATAACGTTATGGTGGACCCCACATACTAAATGGGTCGGCCCTTTAACAGGAAAGTGGGACCCACCTGTGTTTTTGGCCCGGCCCACTATCTTGTTGGGCCAGCCCACTTGCTATATGGTGGACCCCACATACTAAATGGGCCGACCCTTTAAAAGGAACGTGGGACCCACCTATGTTTTTGGCTCGGCCCACTATCTTGTTGGGCCAGCCCACTTGCTATATGGTGGACCCCACATACTAAATGGGTCGGCCCTTTAACAGGAATGTGGGACCCACCTGTGTTTTGGCCCGGCCCACTTTCTTGTTGGGCCAGCCCACTTGCTATATGGTGGACCCCACATACTAAATGGGCCGGCCCTTTAACAGGAAAGTGGGACCCACATGTGTTTTTGGCCCGACCCACTTTCTTGTTGGGCTAGCCCATTTGATCTATTGTGGACCCCACGTACTAAATGGGCCGACCCAATAGCAGGAAAGTGGGACCCACAGGCTAATTGGGTCGGCCCACTTGCTTTAAGGTGGACCCCACTTGTTAAATGGGTCGGCCCGATAACAGGAAAGTGGGTCCCACATGTCTTGCGGGCCGGCCCTTTTGCCTGTTGACCGGTCAAACGAGTGCATTCGGCCCGGCCCACATGCTTAGTGGGCCGGCCCATTAAAGTTTTGACCAGTCAACCGTAGAGGTTAGGCCCGGCCCACGTAACTAATGGACCAGCCCAGCTATATAGTTAACCGGTCAAACTAAGTCAGCTGGCCCGGTGCGGTGACCCAGCATACCACTGCATGTTGTAGTATACAAGTCGTTGATATGATCTTTGTGAAGGGACTTCCTCACAATTTGCCATATCCCTCAGAGTGGTACAACAGAAACATTGCAGGTCATAACACTCCATACTTTATTACAAACATTGCCTTACAAGTTGGTATTCTCACAGGTCCTATGAGAACACCCTAAGATACTACTAAAGTACAATTACAACTCATACTAAAGATGAAAAGAGCTCAACAACTTATTTAGGTAAGTTCTACGTTGCTCAGCTCTATGGTACTAGGGTATGTCACTACGCCTCCACCTCTGTGTCATCTGGTCCGTAGACTATCCCATAGTCTACACCTTCTACTCCGCCGGTAAGATCAGGTTCTTCGTAGACCAGCTCGTAGCTTCCTTCCGGTGCTCCATCATTGATAGCTTCCACTTCGGAATCACAGTCTAGCAAGGGTGTCGAAAGAAAGTGAGTACAGAGGTACTCAGCAAGTTCTAAAAGAATAAAAGGTGTTTAATGCACTAGCTACGACCATTGATCAGGAAATCGCAGGTCAATGCATGTTTTGAAAACATTTCTTCAAAAGGTTGCTTTTATTATGAAAACTATGCCCGTCAGTCTTCACAGGTTGACCAGAACTTCGTGGAGTTCCTTTCCTGCTGCGTTCGTAGTTCCCTTCCCGGAACAAGGAGTGACAGCCACAATTTAATACACTCTGCAGAGGTGCGTTACTTTTCCCACAAGAGATCTCACCCTTTTTGCCATCCGCAGGGACTTGCCCCCGTTCACACTTCCTTTGGTGTGAGGCCAGGTATAAAGATCCAAGCCCACACCGCCTTCTCCGCGACTGCAAACCCACCCTTTTGTCCGACCGTACACCTCCAGTAGACTTCCCCCGATAATACGGCTTTACTCATGGTGTACTCCGGACAATCCCTCATAGATCGTTGAGCTTATCATCACTAATGGATGGGGATTTAAAAGGATTTCCCAACCTATTGCGGCAGTGCCAAAGACCCCACCAGCTCTCCGATCCGTTGGCGTGCAGAAGGGAAAAAAATACAGCTGGCTTTTCCAGAGCCATTATAGATCTCATGGTCAACGCGATTTGTACGGCGCTAGAATCACTGGACGGCATTGGTAATTAATCCTAGGGTGATATAACCCATTGCAATGGAACCTCCACCATATCAACACATACCATGGTTCCATTGCCATCCACATAGTCATATTCATAGTTGGAAAATAACATTTCATTTGCGATGCAGGAATGATAAGTATATAGCTTTGCATTAAAGTAGTAGAAAATAATCAAGTTGACATGAGCAAGGGTGAACTTGCCTGTGGACTGCGAGATAGTGCAGTTCAATGCAGTTGATGGAACCTGGACCTCGGGTTCTGTAAGAAGCATCATTGTCCGATAAGGACAATGTTATAAAAATCCAAATAATGCAATCATGGATGTATTATTTTATGTTGAATCCCTTTACCCCATTGAGTTATTACAATTTAGGGTTGTATTTAAGATTTATGTCTTTGACGGTAATTTACAATTGATTTAAAAGTATTAATCATTGTAACTCACACAAAGTACAACAATTCAAAGTAAAATGATTCTACTTGATAATTACCTTAGTCATTCCAAAATAATTTGAAATTATAGAGTTACCTCTATAGTTTTTTTTTGGAATAAAAAGAAATATAGTAGTTTTCTGGGAAAAATTCCCTTGTTCAAAAGAAATGACTTGGAATAATAGAATTTCATTTTGAAATGTTGGAAAATAAGTATTTGAACTTATTTGAGATTTTTCCTTGAATTTTAAATACAAGGAAAGAATAATTTAAAATTCCAAGTTATTATTTTAATTCTGAAAATTCAAAATTTTGAATTTGTTCCATAAATTCCATTTCATATTTGATTCTAGTTAAGATTTATTTTTCATTTATAAATCCAATTTTTATTGGATTTTTAGAGTTGTTTATGATTTATAAAAATTTGGGAAAGTTTTGGTCTTTTATTAAATGTAAAATGACCAAAATACCCCCTGGACCCCTATTGGGCCCAGCCCAATTAAACTAACCCAGGGACGGCCCAAATAGGCTGGCCCCCTTTTGGGTTCGGTGGCGCCGAAGCGGCCCACCTCACTCACTCTCACTCGGCCCTCTCCTCACTCGACCTAACCCTAGCCTCTGGCGATCCCGTGGCGATGGCGTCGCCGCCATGGCCGCCGCCCTGCTCCGGCCATCACCGGCCTCCTCCGCCGTAGCCACCTACCGATCTAGAACCGCCTCGAGCAGATCTATCGATCTGTCCGTGCCGTTTCTCCCTTCTCGTCCTCTCCTGGCGAATCGCCTCGATCTGGATCCACTGGAGAATCGCCTCGACGAACTCCGGCGAGATCTCGTCCCCGCCGACGACGTGTGCGCCTCCGAGACCGACCTGGCGTGGGTGCTGCTTGCAGCGCCTGTGCCGTCATCTCCATGCTGTGCTGCTGTGGTGGTGTTCGCCGGCGTAACGCCGGCGACTTCCCTGGCTGCTTTGCTATGGCCGCGCGAACCTTTGCCTCGCCATGCCATAGCTTCTGCCTCCAGGCGCGGGTAAGGTCCTCTGCTCCTCCTTCTCTTCTGTGCTTCGGTTTACTGCAAGCTCATGGTCAGATTACCAGTTACTGGTACTGGCACATGTCGATTTGCTTGCTGTTCATGCTATGATTGCTTCTCTGCTACTTCTAGCTTGCTCTATACTTGCCCTGCTCTACTGTGCTTGCTTTGGCTTGATATACCCTGCTGTTCATGCTTATGGGCTTGCTATGCTTACTGGTTTATCATACTTGCTTGTCTAGGTGTATCTGTGTTGCATCTGTGACACTTGTGTGTGTGCCAGAGGTGCCTGTGATATGATTCAGTACTAATTCTGCAAGCCAATGATCCTTTGGATCATTTCTTGCTTGTTGGCTAATCTCTCTGTGTAGCTTGGCTTGCTATGATTGATCAATTTGATCAATTGATTGTCAGTGATTGTTTACTGGCTAACTCTGTGGTTAAATGATTCATTTATCTGGTGATGCTGATGCTCAAGCACCATTGTGCTGTTGCTTACTTGTACTGTTGCTTATTTCTAGCTATCTAGACTTGCTCTAGTGGCTATGAATTAAGTTGTATTGCTTAACAGTATGCTGTTGTCATGCTTAGCATGGATCTGTGATAAATTCATGCTTAGATTACTTAATTATGATGAACTGCTTATGCAGTGATGATTTAAATGTCTTGCTTGTATATGAGTTTGCTGTTCATGATTCTTTTACAAGCAATTAAACTCTGAATCCATTTCTGGATAGTGATATGATCTATTTGGCTTGCTCTTATTTGTGCTAAATGTGATGTGACCTCAGTAGCCTTGCTACTGACTGGTTGCTCACCTAGTTGGTTGGATCTTGTTGGCTACTCAACTTTGCTTGCATATTAGGGGATCATAGTAAGTATGAATGCCAATATGCTTGCCTGTGAAGAAATCTAGGGTTTCTGATGGTTGCTTGCTTAGGATCTTCTGTGTAGTCTTAGCTGCTAATCTATGCTATCTACTGGTGCTATCTGTGCATGTGATCTTGCTAGTGTGCATCTGTGCATGCTTTCTAGCTTCTGTGCACATGATTGTATCTGGATGGTTTCTGTCTTAGTAGCTTTTGACTGGCAGTAATCCTTGGTGAAAACCAAGTGATGATCTACCCATATGAGCATCTGCTCATCCCATGCTTATGCATATGATGGATCAGATCCATTGGATCTCTTCCAGGAACTAGGTATACCTTGTTCCAGCTCCTAGAAAGTAATGCTTTGTTGATGCAGACTTGGGTTTGTTCACAGCCCTTCACCTCCAGAGCTTGGATGAGCTTCTAGGTCACCATGATCTCTGGTTGCTTAAGTGGTTGTGTGTGTTGGTTCTGTTCTTGTTCAAGAACAGGATGAACTATGTGTTGCTCAAACTTCACCCTTACCTGGTGATTCTTATCTGGTCGACTGTGCACTGGTTCTAGGGTTTGTAATCCTTTTATACCATCTCTTCTTTTACTCTGACCATGACACACAAGGCCTGGTCACTTTGTGACTCATCCCTTGCATTGCCTTTCTGTTGCTGCCCAGCACACTTGAGCTGTGTGCTCTCATATGCTGAAACTTGAGCCCACTGCAGCTGCTCAGTTTTGGTCTGCCTGATCCTATCTTGTGCTGTCCTTGGCTTTGGACAAGCACAGGTGTGCTGTGACAGTTTGCACTGTCCAAACTGAATCTTGTGTTATTTGCTAACTGTCCAACTGAATTTCTAACACTTAGTACCCTGGCTAGCACTTGTGATTTGTTTTGCAGGTTTTGAAGTTGAATATGACCAGAAGATATACTTCAATTCATATAGCCTAGGTTTTAGTTTAGGAATCAAATTGTAATCTTCATTTTTATTTCTGTTTATTATTCATTGATTCTTGTATCAAGAATTTTGTAAAGACAATGTAATTTGTGTTGTGATGTCAATAAAGCCCAAGATTTTTGTTTATGAGCTTTTGATTTATGTAATATTTATATTCTGGAATAATCATTGTATTTGTGATTCACTTTGAAATTCAAAGTGATTTGAATTACTAAGTTGTTTTTAAATTGTGAATTCCATTTTATATTGTTCAATGTTTATTGTTAAATGTAATGACACTTGTCAAATGAAATCAACTCCCCAAATCA
Source organism: Lolium perenne (assembly GCF_019359855.2). Classification (NCBI taxonomy): domain Eukaryota; kingdom Viridiplantae; phylum Streptophyta; class Magnoliopsida; order Poales; family Poaceae; genus Lolium; species Lolium perenne. The sequence goes on from NC_067246.2 coordinate 145,827,811, forward strand.
ACAAGATACAAAAGAGATCATGTCGAAATTTCCCTAACTCACATTGCCTAACCCTAAGTGCAAAATGAGAGAGAACCTCGATCCCTCTTAGGTTTAGTTGCAATAAGGCGCGAAAATTTCCCCCATTTTGCGATGAAATGCACATCCCCTTTCTAAATCTACCCTTCGTTGTTCCTATGTTCTGGGTTATTACAGCCTCTCCCCCTTAACAGAAACTTCGTCCCGAAGTTAAGATTGGTACCTGAACATCTCGGGGTAAAACTTCCTGAGTTCTTCTTCCGTCTCCCAAGTTGCTTCTCGCTCAGGATGGTGTTGCCATTGCACCTTACAATATTTGATTGCCCTGTTCCTTAACTTTTTCCACTGTACCTCCAAAATCTTTTCCGGTCTTTCCACATAAGTTAGGTCAGACTGCAATTCTATTTCTTCATATGTGATAGGATCATCCGGTGCCTTCAAACACTTTCTGAGTTGTGATACATGAAATACATTATGAACTTGACTTAGTTGTGCCGGTAACTCCAACTCAAATGCTGTTCCTCGATTCTGACTGAGTATCTTAAATGGTCCTATATATCGAGGACTTAACTTTCCTTTTACTCCGAACCTCTTAAGTCCTTTCATTGGGCTAACCTTCAGATAGACCATGTCTCCCACTTTCGGTTCCCAATCTCTTCTCTTTAAGTCAGCGTAACTCTTCTGACGACTCTGAGCTATTTTGAGTCTATCCCGGATCACCTCGATGACATCTTGTCTCTCTTTGATGTAGTCTGGTGTAAACTCCTTGTTTTCTCCGGTTTCAAACCAACAAATTGGTGATCTACACTTCCTTCCGTACAATGCTTCGTACGGTGCCATCTGAATGCTACTCTGATAACTATTGTTATATGAGAACTCCGCTAAAGGTAAATGATCCTCCCATGAGCCTCCAAAGTTCAGAGCACAAGCTCTAAGCATGTCGTCAAGTATCTGATTGGTTCTTTCGGTTTGTCCTCCGGTTTGTGGATGATATGCTGTACTGAAATCCAACTTGGATCCCAAAGATTCTTGTAGTTGTTTCCAGAATGCTGATGTGAAAATCGAACCTCTATCTGAGACTATCTTCTTTGGTACTCCATGCTTACTCACAATTTCCTTCACATAAGTATCCACAAGCTTTTCTGCAGTATCTTTTGTGTTTACGGCTATGAAATGAGCACTCTTGGTAAGTCTATCCACTATTACCCATATCATATCCTTTCTCTTATTAGTCATTGGTAAACCAGTAACAAAATCCATTCCTATTTCATCCAATTTCCATTCCGGTATCTCTAGTGGTTTGAGTAATCCCGCAGGACTCTGATGTTCTGCCTTTACTCGTTGACATGTATGACATTCCGAGACATATTGTGCTATTTCTCTTTTCATGTTGTTCCACCAGAACATCTCCTTCAAATCCATATACATCTTAGTACTTCCCGGATGTATGGAATAAGGGGTTTCATGTGCTTCTTTTAATATGATTGACTTCACTTCTGAATCATCTGGTACACAGATCCTTTTCTGGAAATTTAATGAATCAAAATCCCCTAGATGGAATTCCGATGGTCTTCCTTCGCCAATCCTCTTGATTTCCTCTTGAATGAACAAATCATCCGCTTGCTTTCGGATAATCTCATATTTCAAGTCTGAGTACATCTCATCCATAATCCTCATGGTTGCTATACTTCCTTTGACATCACCCTGAATAAACAGAATCTGAGCATCTTCTAACTCTTTCCGAAGTTCCTTTGGAATTTCCCATTCCGTAGGTTGAGTCTCCGTACTCTTCCTACTTAGGGCATCTGCTACTACATTAGCCTTGCCTGGTGTATAGTTGATCTTAAGGTCGTAATCCTTAATCAACTCCAACCATCTCTTCTGTCTCATGTTTAATTCTTTCTGGGTGAAGAAATATTTCAAACTTTTGTGATCAGTGTATAACTCATACTTGGATCCATATAGAAATTGTCTCCAACTCTTCAAAGCATACACAACTGCCGCTAACTCGAGATCATGTACTGGGTAGTTGTGTTCATGTGGTTTCAACTGTCTTGATCCATAAGCTATTACCTTCCGATCTTGCATAAGAACACATCCAAGTCCATTCTTGGAAGCATCACAATACACCGTGTAATCCTTTCCAGGTTCAGGAACTGCTAACACCGGTGCTGTGGTTAACTTATCCTTGAGTGTTTGGAAGCTGGCTTCACACTCATCAGTCCATACAAATGGAGTATTTTTCTTGAGTAGCTTGGTCATTGGTCCTGCAATCTTCGAAAATCCCTCTATGAATCTTCTATAGTATCCTGCCATACCAAGAAATCCTCGTATCTCCTTAGCATTTTTAGGTGATTTCCATTCCAATACGGACTGAACCTTGCTTGGATTCACCGCTATGCCTTCTTTGGTTATAACGTGTCCAAGAAATTCAACACTATCTAACCAAAACTTGCACTTGCTGAACTTCGCATATAGCTGATGTTCCCTCAAAGTTTGCAGAACTATCTTCAAATGCTTGGCATGTTCTTCTTTATCTTTGGAATAGATTAGAATATCATCTATGAACACTATCACAAACTTGTCCAAGTACTTCATGAATATCTTGTTCATCAAATTCATGAAAATTGCTGGTGCATTTGTTAGTCCAAATGGTACAACCAAGTATTCATGGTGTCCATACCTTGATACAAACGCTGTTTTTGGTACATCTCCCTTCTTGATCTTGATTTGATGGTATCCTGACCTTAAATCTATCTTCGAGAAGACTCCTGCTCCTTGAACTTGATCAAAAAGATCTTGAATTCTGGGTAAAGGATACTTGTTCTTGATAGTGACATTGTTCAAATTTCTGTAATCTCCACACATTCTCTTTCCTCCATCCCTTTTATCCACAAAAATAACTGGTGTACCCCATGGTGACACACTTTCTTGAATAAATCCCTTCTGTTCCAGTTCATCTATCTGAGCTTTCAGTTCCACTAACTCCTTTGGCCCCATCTTATATGGTGGTTGTGCTATTGGTGCGGTGCCTGGAATAAGATCGATTGTGAATTCTATCTCTCTATCGGGTGGCATTCCCGGTAGTTCCTTAGGAAATACATCCTTAAACTCATTCACTACAGGAATATCTTCAATTCTCATTTCCTTCAGGCTGTTGAGTTCCAATCCAATCTCCAACTCACTGTACCTATCTCCTTGGAACACTATTCGACCTCCGATGGAGTTACGAAGTGATACTGTTTTGTCTCCACAGTTAATCACCGCTCCATTTTCTGTCAACCAATCCATTCCTAAGATGACTGATATGTCCTTCATGGGTATGATGAATAGGTCCGCGAAATACACACAATCACATATGGTTAGGACTTGTGCTTCTTTCACGTGGGTTACTAAGATCGTTCCCCCCGCGGATAGGACAGTTATAGGGGTTTCTAACTTAGAACATCTAAGCCCGAATTTTTCCACAAATTCCAATGCAAGAAATGATGTGGTTGCTCCAGTATCAAATAATACTTTGCCAGGATGAGTAAGAATGCTTAGCGTACCTAAGACTGTTTGATCCGACTCTTCCGCTTGTTCCAAAGATGTGCAATTCAGCTTCCCATAAGGCTTTCCCTTCTTGTTGTTGTAGTTGTAGTTGCGGTTGTTGTTGTTGTTGTTGTTGCGATTGTTGTTGTTGTTGTTGTTTCCACCTCGTCCTCCAGAGCTCTGTCCGCTCCAGGACGCCTTGTTTGGACAATCCGGCTTGATGTGTCCATCCTTCCCACAACCATAACAGATGATTCTGGGTTTCTGACAATCCTTATGCGTATGACCTCTCAGGCCACAATTGTTGCAGATGATTTGATTGATTGGGTTCTGACTCTGACCTCCACGGTTGTATTGATTACCAGTAGTAGGTCTGTATCGGGGTTTGAAACTCCGATCAGGTAATGGTTTACTGATTGGGTATTTCCTTGGCTCTATACGAGCCCTCTTTCTCCTGTCCTCTTGGACTTGCCTGTAGTCATCCTCGAAAGTGATTGCCGAGTCAATCAGTTCCTGGAATTCGGCAGTCCGTGCCAACCTCAGTTGCATCTTCATGTATGGATTCATGCCTTTCATGAACCGCTTCTTCCGCTTCTCCTCTGTATCTACATCCTCAGGTGCATACCTGGCTAATCTATTGAAATCCCGAACATACTGCATGATTGGTGCAGTATTCTGTCTCAGTTCTTCAAATTCCCTCTTCTTCAGCTCCACCACGCTGTCCGGAACATGAGCATCCCGAAACTTCTTCTTGAACTCCTCCCAGGTGAATACTTTATCTGGAAGGTGTACTGCTACAAGGTTCTCCCACCATGATGCTGCTGGTCCTGACAACAGATAAGTGGTATATCTGATCTTCTCCTCATCGTTGCAACCAACGGTCTTCAATTTCCGTTCAGTATCCATAAGCCAATCTTCAGCGTCCATTGGTTCTGGGGCTGATGTGAATGGTAGTGGTCTTGCATTTTGGAAGTCTGATAGTGTTACTCCCTTGCCTTCATTACCCCTATCATTGATGACATGGGTAAAGAAATCCTGCATATTCTTGCTCTGGCTTTCCTGGTAACGCCTCCTATCCTCCTCCATTGACCTCATATACTGTTGGAAGTCTGGGTGCAACATTGGGTGTGGTGGTGGTGGTGCGTTTTCTGCTCTAGCTGCTGCATCTGCCTCCTCTTTCTCTCTGGCTTCCCGCTCTCTGCGAGCCTCTTCGGTTTCTACTAACGCCATTTCCCCCTAGTCCTGTAACAAAGAGCGATTACTCATAATTACACCATGCAAATGTTTTCTGAGCTCAACTCATTGCCCAGCACTAGTCACACAATGAAATCAAGAAGCAAATCCAAAACAAACATTTATTATGTATATACACCGTATAATACATAACACACTCACAAACTTATATTACATGTGGTATATATAAACCACTTATTTGGCTCCAAGCCCAAGCCAACGGAAATTTAAAATACGTTCTATTACAATACCACCTAGATTACTTTATTCTTCATTGGAGCTCTACTCCTCATCATCTTCATTCGCCTCCGCGTACATCCCTGGGGTCCATCCAGTACAGCGACTAGTCTTCCGGACACCGTCCGGAACAAAGGTCCTTCCAGTAGGTATGTAATCTGAATCGGATGAAGTGCCGAGACAGAGATCAGTCATGCCTAAGTAGCTAGACAATGACTCGTACATATCCCCAGTAGGATACATACCTCCTTCTTCAGTCATCCATGGAGGATTCCTATTCACTTGACCCCTAATCTTCTTCTTCTTCTTTTTCTTTGTTCCAGAACTCTCACCTACTTCGTACTGTGATGGTTTAGATATTCCCATCTCCAAATCTAAAGAAATGGAATCAGTACCTTTCTCTTCCTGCCCGTAGTGTTGGTTAACATTCGGGTTAACCGCATCACTCTCATCTCCTGTATCACATGGAATTGGCTCCTCCTCATCACCGAAAGGTTCCCCGAAACGCCAACCCGTCGAGTTTTCAATCGGTGACTCCGAGCAATTTATGTTCCATGAGTGGTCTCCCCCATATCCAGTATCATATGATGCTGACACGTGAGTTAGGTGTAAGTGGATCTCTTGTAGGTAGATTTCTCTTGAACCACTGGTCACTCAAATCTACATCACTGTCTGGGTTAAAGAAGGGTGTAGTATGTTGTGGTTGTGCCCTCAAATCACGCATCCGAGTTTGGACTTTATCAGGGTCCGTGAACTCAGCTAGCATGTGGTCAATCTCACCTCTCATCTTCATGTGTAAAAGGTACATCGTGGTCAATAAAGACTTACAACTATCCATGTGCTGTGCTGCAGCTTCAGGACTTCTGTGTGCTAACACCAAATGATTAAGAGTGGGATCCTCATCTTCCTCAGCATGAGGTATATGAGAAAAATCTGAACATAGCAGTTCTACTGACTTGTGCTGCCTTATCTCAAGGATTGCCTTGAATAGGCCCATATGGTAGGCTGTGGTGATAGTTTTGGCTTCTCCGTATGGCATTATACGACTCATCAGCAGTTTTTCCGGTAGTTGGACCGATACTCTGCACTTGGCTAGGATTTCCCCATCATAGTAAGTATACTTGATAACAGGTATCCGTGGATCGCAATGAAGTTCCTTCAGCATCCCACACAGGAGAGCTGTTATTGGTCCATCATAATCACCGAGCCAACCCTCAACTTTCCTCAAAGTCCTCTTAGGAAAAGTGTTCGTCATTATGGCTGTATACAAAAGCAGAATATTTAGTAGTGATAATGCATCATAATAGCTATAATAAAGAATTATCGCACTAAAATATATGGTTTTGCTATTCTCAAGTGAATAACCACTATATTTCTAGAGAATCCTTTACTATATCTACTAGACTCCTACAGGTTTCTTCCCTATACTAGGTTTTTCCAACCTAAGGTCGCAACATTTGCTCTGATACCAGCTGCGGTGACCCAGCATACCACTGCATGTTGTAGTATACAAGTCGTTGATATGATCTTTGTGAAGGGACTTCCTCACAATTTGCCATATCCCTCAGAGTGGTACAACAGAAACATTGCAGGTCATAACACTCCATACTTTATTACAAACATTGCCTTACAAGTTGGTATTCTCACAGGTCCTATGAGAACACCCTAAGATACTACTAAAGTACAATTACAACTCATACTAAAGATGAAAAGAGCTCAACAACTTATTTAGGTAAGTTCTACGTTGCTCGGCTCTATGGTACTAGGGTATGTCACTACGCCTCCACCTCTGTGTCATCTGGTCCGTAGACTATCCCATAGTCTACGCCTTCTACTCCGCCGGTAAGATCAGGTTCTTCGTAGACCAGCTCGTAGCTTCCTTCCGGTGCTCCATCATTGATAGCTTCCACTTCGGAATCACAGTCTAGCAAGGGTGTCGAAAGAAAGTGAGTACAGAGGTACTCAGCAAGTTCTAAAAGAATAAAAGGTGTTTAATGCACTAGCTACGACCATTGATCAGGAAATCGCAGGTCAATGCATGTTTTGAAAACATTTCTTCAAAAGGTTGCTTTTATTATGAAAACTATGCCCGTCAGTCTTCACAGGTTGACCAGAACTTCGTGGAGTTCCTTTCCTGCCGCGTTCGCAGTTCCCTTCCCGGAACAAGGAGTGACAGCCACAATTTAATACACTCTGCAGAGGTGCGTTACTTTTCCCACAAGAGATCTCACCCTTTTTGCCATCCGCAGGGACTTGCCCCCGTTCACACTTCCTTTGGTGTGAGGCCAGGTATAAAGATCCAAGCCCACACCGCCTTCTCCGCGACTGCAAACCCACCCTTTTGTCCGACCGTACACCTCCAGCAGACTTCCCCCGATAATACGGCTTTACTCATGGTGTACTCCGGACAATCCCTCATAGATCGTTGAGCTTATCATCACTAATGGATGGGGATTTAAAAGGATTTCCCAACCTATTGCGGCAGTGCCTCCAGCACCCCACCAGCTCTCCGATCCGTTGGCGTGCAGAAGGGAAAAAAATACAGCTGGCTTTTCCAGAGCCATTATAGATCTCATGGTCAACGCGATTTGTACGGCGCTAGAATCACTGGACGACATTGGTAATTAATCCTAGGGTGATATAACCCATTGCAATGGAACCTCCACCATATCAACACATACAATGGTTCCATTGCCATCCACATAGTCATATTCATAGTTGGAAAATAACATTTCATTTGCGATGCAGGAATGATAAGTATATAGCTTTGCATTAAAGTAGTAGAAAATAATCAAGTTGACATGAGCAAGGGTGAACTTGCCTGTGGACTGCGAGATAGTGCAGTTCAATGCAGTTGATGGAACCTGGACCTCGGGTTCTGTAAGAAGCATCATTGTCCGATAAGGACAATGTTATAAAAATCCAAATAATGCAATCATGGATGTATTATTTTATGTTGAATCCCTTTACCCCATTGAGTTATTACAATTTAGGGTTGTATTTAAGATTTATGTCTTTGACGGTAATTTACAATTGATTTAAAAGTATTAATCATTGTAACTCACACAAAGTACAACAATTCAAAGTAAAATGATTCTACTTGATAATTACCTTAGTCATTCCAAAATAATTTGAAATTATAGAGTTACCTCTATAGTTTTTTTTGGAATAAAAAGAAATATAGTAGTTTTCTGGGAAAAATTCCCTTGTTCAAAAGAAATGACTTGGAATAATAGAATTTCATTTTGAAATGTTGGAAAATAAGTATTTGAACTTATTTGAGATTTTTCCTTGAATTTTAAATACAAGGAAAGAATAATTTAAAATTCCAAGTTATTATTTTAATTCTGAAAATTCAAAATTTTGAATTTGTTCCATAAATTCCATTTCATATTTGATTCTGGTTAAGATTTATTTTTCATTTATAAATCCAATTTTTATTGGATTTTTAGAGTTGTTTATGATTTATAAAAATTTGGGAAAGTTTTGGTCTTTTATTAAATGTAAAATGACCAAAATACCCCCTGGACCCCTATTGGGCCCAGCCCAATTAAACTAACCCAGGGACGGCCCAAATAGGCTGGCCCCCTTTTGGGTTTGGTGGCGCCGAAGCGGCCCACCTCACTCACTCTCACTCGGCCCTCTCCTCACTCGACCTAACCCTAGCCTCTGGCGATCCCGTGGCGATGGCGTCGCCGCCATGGCCACCGCCCTGCTCCGGCCATCACCGGCCTCCTCCGCCGTAGCCACCTACCGATCTAGAACCGCCTCGAGCAGATCTATCGATCTGTCCGTGCCGTTTCTCCCTTCTCGTCCTCTCCTGGCGAATCACCTCGATCTGGATCCACTGGAGAATCGCCTCGATGAACTCCGGCGAGATCTCGTCCCCGCCGACGACGTGTGCGCCTCCGAGACCGACCTGGCGCGGGTGCTGCTTGCAGCGCCTGTGCCGTCGTCTCCATGCTGTGCTGCTGTGGTGGTGTTCGTCGGCGTAACGCCGGCGATTTCCCTGGCTTTGCAGCTGCTATGGCCGCGCGGGCACTGCCTCGCCATGCCATAGCTTCTGCCTCCAGGCGCGGGTAAGGTCCTCTGCTCCTCCTTCTCTTCTGTGCTTCGGTTTACTGCAAGCTCATGGTCAGATTACCAGTTACTGGTACTGGCACATGTCGATTTGCTTGCTGTTCATGCTATGATTGCTTCTCTGCTACTTCTAGCTTGCTCTATACTTGCCCTGCTCTACTGTGCTTGCTTTGGCTTGATATACCCTGCTGTTCATGCTTATGGGCTTGCTATGCTTACTGGTTTATCATACTTGCTTGTCTAGGTGTATATGTGTTGCATCTGTGACACTTGTGTGTGTGCCAGAGGTGCCTGTGATATGATTCAGTACTAATTCTGCAAGCCAATGATCCTTTGGATCATTTCTTGCTTGTTGGCTAATCTCTCTGTGTAGCTTGGCTTGCTATGATTGATCAATTTGATCAATTGATTGTCAGTGATTGTTTACTGGCTAACTCTGTGGTTAAATGATTCATTTATCTGGTGATGCTGATGCTCAAGCACCATTGTGCTGTTGCTTACTTGTACTGTTGCTTATTTCTAGCTATCTAGACTTGCTCTAGTGGCTATGAATTAAGTTGTATTGCTTAACAGTATGCTATTGTCATGCTTAGCATGGATCTGTGATAAATTCATGCTTAGATTACTTAATTATGATGAACTGCTTATGCAGTGATGATTTAAATGTCTTGCTTGTATATGAGTTTGCTGTTCATGATTCTTTTACAAGCAATTAAACTCTGAATCCATTTCTGGATAGTGATATGATCTATTTGGCTTGCTCTTATTTGTGCTAAGTGTGATGTGACCTCAGTAGCCTTGCTACTGACTGGTTGCTCACCTAGTTGGTTGGATCTTGTTGGCTACTCAACTTTGCTTGCATATTAGGGGATCATAGTAAGTATGAATGCCAATATGCTTGCCTGTGAAGAAATCTAGGGTTTCTGATGGTTGCTTGCTTAGGATCTTCTGTGTAGTCTTAGCTGCTAATCTATGCTATCTACTGGTGCTATCTGTGCATGTGATCTTGCTAGTGTGCATCTGTGCATGCTTTCTAGCTTCTGTGCACATGATTGTATCTGGATGGTTTCTGTCTTAGTAGCTTTTGACTGGCAGTAATCCTTGGTGAAAACCAAGTGATGATCTACCCATATGAGCATCTGCTCATCCCATGCTTATGCATATGATGGATCAGATCCATTGGATCTCTTCCAGGAACTAGGTATACCTTGTTCCAGCTCCTAGAAAGTAATGCTTTGTTGATGCAGACTTGGGTTTGTTCACAGCCCTTCACCTCCAGAGCTTGGATGAGCTTCTAGGTCACCATGATCTCTGGTTGCTTAAGTGGTTGTGTGTGTTGGTTCTGTTCTTGTTCAAGAACAGGATGAACTATGTGTTGCTCAAACTTCACCCTTACCTGGTGATTCTTATCTGGTCGATCGTGCTTGGTTCTAGGGTTTGTAATCCTTTTATACCATCTCTTCTTTTACTCTGACCATGACACACAAGGCCTGGTCACTTTGTGACTCATCCCTTGCATTGCCTTGCTGTTGCTGCCCAGCACACTTGAGCTGTGTGCTCTCATATGCTGAAACTTGAGCCCACTGCAGCTGCTCAGTTTTGGTCTGCCTGATCCTATCTTGTGCTGTCCTTGGCTTTGGACAAGCACAGGTGTGCTGTGACAGTTTGCACTGTCCAAACTGAATCTTGTGTTATTTGCTAACTGTCCAACTGAATTTCTAACACTTAGTACCCTGGCTAGCACTTGTGATTTGTTTTGCAGGTTTTGAAGTTGAATATGACCAGAAGATATACTTCAATTCATATAGCCTAGGTTTTAGTTTAGGAATCAAATTGTAATCTTCATTTTTATTTCTGTTTATTATTCATTGATTCTTGTATCAAGAATTTTGTAAAGACAATGTAATTTGTGTTGTGATGTCAATAAAGCCCAAGATTTTTGTTTATGAGCTTTTGATTTATGTAATATTTATATTCTGGAATAATCATTGTATTTGTGATTCACTTTGAAATTCAAAGTGATTTGAATTACTAAGTTGTTTTTAAATTGTGAATTCCATTTTATATTGTTCGATGTTTATTGTTAAATGTAATGACACTTGTCAAATGAAATCAACTCCCCAAATCAACAAGATACAAAAGAGATCATGTCGAAATTTCCCTAACTCACATTGCCTAACCCTAAGTGCAAAATGAGAGAGAACCTCGATCCCTCTTAGGTTTAGTTGCAATAAGGCGCGAAAATTTCCCCCGATTTGCGATGAAATGCACATCCCCTTTCTAAATCTACCCTTCGTTGTTCCTATGTTCTGGGTTATTACACCCGGCCCGCAAACTTAATGGGCCGGCCCGCTTAAGATGTGGCAGGCCTTGTGTGGGCCTACCATCTACCACGGGGTTTCAGCCGGTTAACGCCGTTAACTGCCAGTTAACGGCGTCTGCCACGTGTCAGTTTGCATGACGTCAGCAGTCAACGGGCTCCCGGAAACACTTCTGCAATGGTCCGATTTTCCGTGGTGGAAGGGCGCCCAAGCGCGACGGACCGAAAAAATCGTCGTAGGACTTTGCCTGACGCAGTTTCGACAACAGAACCCATATCGTCGGGTTAGGCCCATAGGCGACGAAAAATACCCCTTAGCGGACGATTTTGAGACGTTGTCTATCAGAAATTTTCGTGTAGTGTTAATTTCCGCAGAATGCAACCCTGCGTCCATTGTAATTCACGTCCAACCGCGCCCTTCTAACGCTTCTTCTTCTTCTCCAACACCGGCGAGCCATGAGCGACTACACCCTGCCGTCCGACTCCGATAGCGAGGGCAAGCCGCCGGGATGGAAGCATTGGTGGGAAACTGACGCGACGCCAAGTGACCCGGGCTCCACGCCAAGTGACCCAACCTCCACGCCGAGTGAGGAGGAGGAGGACGGAGCCGGCAATGCCAGCGACGGCCAGGAGGTGGACGGAGGCGCCGCTGGAAGCGACGCCGAGGACGAGGAGGAGGAGGGGCAGGAGGAGGACTCCGACGCCAGGTTCGACCTGCTGGAGGCGCAGGAGCCAAGGTCGCTGGCGCGGGTGGCGCGGCATCGTCGTCGTCGTCGTCCGTTCAACGACGACAGTGAGTCCGACTCCAACTCCTCCACGGACGCGTCGTCCTCCAGTTCCTCTTCCGACGAGGAGGTGACAAGCAAGAGGCGCAGGAATGAGGACGACGAGGCAGGGCCTTCTAACAAGAAGGCCAAAAATTAGTTTTTATATGTTTTTAAATTTTTTATTTGTAGGCCAAAATTGAACCCCGTAGTTGGATTTTTTTTCAACTTGATCTGTAGTACTGGGCAAAACCCTAGTTTAACCTATTTAATAATAGAGTCGTAGTCGATTATTTTACTTTTTTTATTATTACTATGCAGCACATGTGTGTTTGCCCGTCGAGTGAAACTCGGAGGAAGAGGAATCACTCGGAAGGAGAGAAGAAGGGACAGCATTATGGTGTCTCTCCTTTTTCGGGCGATGATGTTGACTGTTGTGCAGGGTTTGTCACTGCGCAGGAGGTGCGAGCGAGCAAGTCGAGCAAGTCGAGCGAGGCCGAGAATGAGAGAGATTTTTTTTTGTGTGAGAGGGACAACCGAAGGATCCTGAAGGACCCAGAGACTTTCCGATACACATGCTGATGCGTCTTCTCTTGACAAAGAAGATGGCTGGGAGCTTGCGTACCTACCGCACGTGACTTATGCTCACTGAAGTGTGGGACCTCACGCATGGGCACCACACGTAAGCGACAGACCTGTTGGTGTAAAAACTCGGGTGATTATTATACTGCATTAGTACAAAGTTTTCTATGGATTCAAGGGTAGGAAAGCCAAATTAACTCATTTTCATGACTAAGAAGGATCCATGCTTACTTTTTCATTTTCATGTTTTAAACTTGTTTAAATCTTGGTCAAACAAAGGATTTGACCAGGATTCAAATGGGCATAAAAATTCAAAAATAAGCTTCTTATGTCATATAGTAAGCATTCAAGTTGATCAACGAAGTCTAGACATATTCAAACCAGAAAAATCATTTATATACCCCCTAACCCTAAACTCTGTCTTATGAAGTCAAGCATCAAGGGTTTTGGGTTTCAAACATGGAAATTTCAAAACCCTCCCAAAAGCTTCATTTTGGAGTGACTAAGAAGGATCCAGGTTTACTTTTTCATTTTCATGTTTTAAACTGGTTTAAATCTTGGTCAAACCTAGGATTTGACCAAGATTCAAATGGGCATAACAAATTCAAAAAAAATAAAAACCAAACACATCGTCTTCTGATGTCATGTAGCAAGCATTCAAGTTGACAAACAAGGTCTAGACATATTCAAACCAGAAAAATCATGTATCTACCCCCTGACCTTAAACTCTGTCTTATGACGTCAAGCACGAAGAGAAGAAGTGGTTCTGGGTTTCAAACATGGTAATTTCAAAAACCCTCCCAAAAGCTTCATTTTGGAGTGAATAAGAAGGATCCAGGCTTACTTTTCATTTTCATGTTTTATACTTGTTTAAATCTTGGTCAAACATGCTAGGATTTGACTGGGATTCAAATGGGCATAAAAATTCAAAAAAGAAATAAAAAATGAAACCGAAAACCACTTCTCTTCGTGCTTGACTTCATTAGACAGAGTTTAGGGTTTGGGGGTATATACATGATTTTTATTGTTTAAATATGTCTAAACTTCGTTGATCAACATGAATGCTTAATTACTATATGACATATATAAGAAGCTTATGTGCTTTGGTTTTTCATTTTTTTTGATTTCTTTTTTGAATTTTTATGCCCATTTGAATATTGGTCAAATACTAGGTTTGACCAAGATTTAAACAAGTTTGAAACATGACAATGAAAAAGTAAGCCTGGATCCTTCTTAGTCACTCCAAAATGAAGCTTTTGGGTTGGTTTTTGAAATTTCCATGTTTGAAACCCGAAACCACTTCTTCTCTTCATGCTTGACTTCATAAGACAGTGTTTAGGGTTAGGGGGTAGATACATGATTTTTCTGATTTGAATATGTCTAGACTTCGTTGATCAACTTGAATGCTTACTATATTACATAAGAAGACTGTGTGCTTTGGTTTTTTATTTTCTTGATTTTGTTTGATTTTTATGACCATTTGAATCTTGGTCAAATCATAGGTTTGACCAGGATTTAAACAAGTTTAAAACATGAAAATGAAAAAGTAAGCATGGATCCTTCTTTGTCATGAAAATAAGTTAACTTGGCTTTCCTACCCTTGATGAATCCATAGGAAACTTTGTACTAATGAAGTATAATATTCTGGTTTGAATATGTCTAGACCTTGTTTATCAACTTGAATGCTTACTATATATATGACATAAGTACGGGAATGAAAATAGAAAATGAAAAAAAATGAAAAACCAAAAGCATGTAGTCTCCTTAATTATATGTCATAAAAATTGTAAGCATTCAAGTTGATAAACAAGGTCTAGACATACTCAAACCAGAAAATTCATGTATCTAGCTACCCCTAACCCTAAACTCTGCACGAAGAGAAGTGGTTTTGGGTTTCAAACATGGATATTTCAAAAACCCTCCCAAAACCTTCATTTTGGAGTTAATAAGAAGGATCAAGGCTTACTTTTTCATTTTCATGTTTTAATCTTGTTTAAATCTTAGTCAAACCTAGGATTTGACCAAGATTCAAAAGGGCATAAAATTTCAAAAGAGAAATCCATAAAAAAACCAAAGCACATGGTCTTCTTATGTCATATAGTAGAAGCATTCAAGTTGATAAACCAAAAGGTCTAGCTAGACATATTCAAACCATTATAATATTCTGGTTAACTTGGCTTTCCTACACCCTTGATGAATCCATACGAAACTTTGTACTAATGTAGTATAATATTCTTGTTTGAATATGTCTAGACCTTGTTTTATCAACTTGAATGCTTACTATATGACATAAGAACGGGAATAAAAATATAAAATGAAAAAAATGAAAAACCAAAAGCATGTAGTCTCCTTAATTATGTCATATAAATAGTAAGCATTCAAGTTGATAAACAAGGTCTAGACTTATTCAAACCAGAAAATTCATGTGTCTAGCTACCCCTAACCCTAATTAAACTCTGCACGAATAAAAGTGGTTTTGGGTTTCAAACATGGATATTTCAAAAACCCTCCCAAAACCTTCATTTTGGAGTTAATAAGAAGGATCAAGGATTACTTTTTCATTTTCATGTTTTAATCTAGTTTACATCTTGGTCAAACCTAGGTTTTGACCAAGATTCAAAAGAGCATAAAATTTCAAAAGAGAAATCCAAAAAAAAAACACATGGTCTTCTTATGTCATATAGTAAAAGCATTCAAGTTGATAAACTAAGGTCTAGACATATTCAAACCAGAAAAATCATGTATCTACTTTTTTGAATTTTTATGCCCAATTGAATCTTGGTCAAATCCTAGGTTTGACCAAGATTTAAACAAGATTAATACATGAAAATGAAAAAGTAAGCCTTGATCCTTCTTATTCACTCCAAAATGAAGCTAATTTGGGGTGGGTTTCTGAAATTTCCATGTTTGAAACCCAAAACCACTTCTCTTCATATGCTTGACTTGATATGACAGAGTTTAGCGTTAGGAGGTAGATACAGGATTTTTTTGGTTTGAATATGTCTAGACCTTGTTTATCAACTTGAATGCGTAATATATGTATGACATAAGAAGACTACATGCTTTGGTTTTTCATTTTTTGATTTTTTTTGAATTTTTATGCCCATTTGAATCTTTGTCAAATAATAGGTTTGACCAAGATTTAAACATGTTTAAAACATGAAAATGGAAAAGGTAAGCATCGATCCTTCTTAGTCACTCCAAAATGAAGCTTTTTTGGATAGTTTTTGAAAATTCCATGTTTGAAACCCAAAACTACTTCTCTTCGTGCTTGACTTCATAAGACAGAGTTTTAGGTTAGGGGTAGATACATGATTTTTCTGGTTTGAATATGTCTAGACCTTGTTTATCAACTTAAATGCTTACTATATGACATCAGAATGGGCATAAAATTTAAAATTAAAAAAATGAAAAACCAAAATTTAATTGGGAGGAAGGGTACATGAATTACAATAAAAAAAACAAGGTAACTTAAATAATTGGATGCCCCAAGATGTGTGGACGCCCAAAACAATGGCAAAACATATCATGTGCGCATGCTGCATCCAATTCAAGTAGAACACATAGTAGGCACCAATATTTGACCTAAATTTGAAATCAAAGAGAAGGTGGTCATAAAAAATCAAAATTGGCAAAGCAAAGCATGAAATCAAAAAATTGTGATGCACTCTAGCTATGAAAAGTATCAAACAATGCAAACCAAGACGATTTTTTAGAGGAATATTAGTTCAACTTATTTAATTTTTTATTTGTAGGCCAAAATCGAACCCCGTAGTTGGATTTTTTTTTCAACTTGATCTGTAGTACTCGGCAAAACCCTAGTTTAACCTATTTAATAATAGATTCGTAGTCGATTCTTTTACTTTTTTATTATTACTATGCAGGACAAAATGTGTTTGCCCGTCGAGTGAAACTCGGAGGAAGAAGAATCACACGGAAGGAGAAGAAGGGATAGCAGTCACGGGGCCCCTCTTATTTATGGTGTATATTCTTTTTCTAGTGATGTTGACTGTTGTGCAGGGTTTGTCAGTGCGCAGGAGGTGCGAGCGAGCGAGCGAGCAAGTCGAGCGAGGCCGAGAATGAGAGAGATTTTTTTTGTGTGTGAGAG
Source organism: Lolium perenne (assembly GCF_019359855.2). Classification (NCBI taxonomy): domain Eukaryota; kingdom Viridiplantae; phylum Streptophyta; class Magnoliopsida; order Poales; family Poaceae; genus Lolium; species Lolium perenne. The sequence goes on from NC_067246.2 coordinate 145,844,684, forward strand.
GGACAACCGAAGGATCCTGAAGGACCCAGAGACTTTCTGATACGCATGCTGATGCGTCTTCTCTTGACAAAGAAGATGGCTGGGAGTTTGCGTACCTACCGCACGTGACTTATGCTCACTGAAGTGTGGGACCTCACGCATGGGCACCACATGTAAGCGACAGACCTGTTGGTGTAAAAACTCGGGTGATTATTATACTGCATTAGTACAAAGTTTCCAATGGATTCAAGGATAGGAAAGCCAAGTTAACTCATTTTCATGACTAAGAAGGATCCAGGCTTACTTTTTCATTTTCATGTTTTAAACTTGTTTAAATCTTGGTCAAACAAAGGATTTGACAAGGATTCAAATGGGCATAAAAATTCAAAAAAGAAATCAAAAAATCAAAAACCAAAGCACATAAGCTTCTTATGTCATATAGTAAGCATTCAAGTTGATCAACGAAGTCTAGACATATTCAAACCAGAAAAATCATGTATATACCCCCTAACCCTAAACTCTGTCTTATGAAGTCAAGCATCAAGGGTTTTGGGTTTCAAACATGGAAATTTCAAAAACCTCCCAAAAGCTTCATTTTGGAGTGACTAAGAAGGATCCATGCTTACTTTTTCATTTTGATGTTTTAAACTGGTTTAAATCTTGGTCAAACCTAGGATTTGACCAAGATTCAAATGGGCATAACAAATTCAAAAAAAATAAAAACCAAACACATAGTCTTCTAATGTCATGTAGCAAGCATTCAAGTTGATAAACAAGGTCTAGACATATTCAAACCAGAAAAAACATGTATCTACCCCCTAACCTTAAACTCTGTCTTATGACGTCAAGCACGAAGAGAAGTCGTTCTGGGTTTCAAACATGGAAATTTCAAAAACCCTCCCAAAAGCTTCATTTTGGAGTGAATAAGAAGGATCCAGGCTTACTTTTCATTTTCATGTTTTATACTTGTTTAAATCTTGGTCAAACCTGCTAGGATTTGACCAGGATTCAAATGGGCATAAAAATTCAAAAAAGAAATAAAAAATGAAATCGAAAACCACTTCTCTTCGTGCTTGACTTCATTAGACAGAGTTTAGGGTTTGGGGGTATATACATGATTTTTATTGTTTAAATATGTCTAGACTTCGTTGATCAACATGAATGCCTAATTACTATATGACATATATAAGAAGCTTATGTGCTTTGGTTTTTCATTTTTTTGATTTCTTTTTTGAATTTTTATGCCCATTTGAATATTGGTCAAATACTAGGTTTGACCAAGATTTAAACAAGTTTGAAACATGACAATGAAAAAGTAAGCCTGGATCCTTCTTAGTCACTCCAAAATGAAGCTTTTGGGAGGGTTTTTGAAATTTCCATGTTTGAAACCCAAAACCACTTCTTCTCTTCATGCTTGACTTCATAAGACAGTGTTTAGGGTTAGCGGGTAGATACATGATTTTTCTGATTTGAATATGTCATCTAGTAATTAAGCATTCAATTAAGTTGATAAATAATGTCTAGACATATTCAAACCAGAAAATTTATATATCAAGCTATCCCTAACCCCAAACTCTGTCTTATGAAGTCAAGCATGAAGAGAAGTACATGGTTTTTTGGTTTCAAACATGGAAATTTCAAAAACCCTCTCAAGGCCGAGCTTCATTTTGGAGTGACTACGAAGGATACATGCTTAATTTTTCATATTCATGTTTTAAACTTGTTTAAATCATGGTCAAACCTAGGATTTGACCAAGATTCAAATGAGCATAAAAATTCAAAAAAAGCAATAAAATGAAAAACCAATGCACATAGTCATCTTATGTCATCTAGTAAGCATTCAATTAAGTTGATAAACAAGGTCTAGACATATTCAAACCAGAAAATTCATGTATCAAGCTACCCCTATCCCCAAACTCTGTCTTATGAAGTCAAGCATGAAGAGAAGTACGCGGTTTTTTGGTTTCAAACATGGAAATTTCAAAAACCCTCTCAAGAGCTTCATTTTGGAGTGACTACGAAGGTTACATGCTTAATTTTTCATATTCATGTTTTAAACTTGTTTAAATCATGGTCAACCCTACGATTTGACCAAGATTCAAATGGGCAAAATTTTTTAAAAAATGAAAAATCAAGGCACATAGTCTTCTTATGTCATATAGTAAGCATTCAATTAAGTTGATAAACAAGGTCTAGACATATTCAAACCAGAGAAATCATGTATCTACCCCCTAACCCTAAAATCTGTCTCATGAAGTCAAGCGCATGAAGATATGTGGTTTTTGGTTTCAAACATGGAAATTTCAAAAACCCTCCCAAGAGCTTCATTTTGAAGTGATTAATTAAGAAGCATACATGCATGCTTACTTTTTCATATTCATGTTTTAAACTTATTCAAATCTTGGTGAAACCTAGGATTTGACCAAGATTCAAATGGGTATAAAAATTCAAAAAAACAAAAAAGGTCTTCTTATGTTATATAGTAGGCATTCAATTAAGTTGATAAATAAGGTCTAGACATATTCAAACCAGAAAAATCATGTATCTACATACCCCCTAACCCTAAACTTTGTCTTATGAAGTCAAGCATGAAGAGAAGTGGTTTTTGGTTTCAAGCATGGAAATTTCAAAAACCTCCCCAAACTTCATTTTAGAGTGACTAAGAAGGATACAAGCTTCCCTTTTGATTTTCATGTTTTAAACTTGTTTAAATTATCTTGGTCAAATCTAGGATTTGACAAGATTCAAATGGGCAAACATATGATAATTGATAAGTGATGCAAATATCATTTCTAAGTGCGGGAAAACCAGCCTTTAGCTTAACATATTACAAGGTTTCAGAAAATTAAGTGGGGGCGGCTGCCCCCCTTGGCTATAGTCTGGATCCGCCCATGCTATAGTTTGAGGCCATTTGGATGACGTCGAAAAAATTCTTTGATTAGAAATGGGGTTGTTCGAACCCCGTAGTTGGATTTTTTTGAACCTTGATCTGTAGTACTGGGCAAAACCCTAGTTTAACCTATTTAATTATAGAATCGTAGGTCGATTTTTCTACGTAAGTACCTTTTTATTATTACTCTACTATGCAGCACATATGTGTTTGCCCGTCGAGTGAAACTCGGAGGAAGAGGGATCACTCGGAAGGAGAGAAGAAGGAGGGAGAGCATTATGGTGTCTCCCCTTTTTCGGGTGATGATGTTGACTGTTGTGCAGGGTTTGTTAGTGAGCAGGAGGTGCGAGCGAGCGAGTCGAGCGAGGCCGAGAATGAGAGAGATTTGTTTTTTTTGTGAGAGGGACAACCGAAGGATCCTGAAGGACCCAGAGACTTCCAATACGCATCCTGATGCGTCTTCTTTTGACAAAGAAAATGGCTGGGAGTTTGCGTACCTATTGCACATGACTTGTGCTCACTGAAGTGTGGGACCTCACGCATGGGCACCACACGTAAGTGACAGACCTGTTGGTGTAAAAACTTGGTTGATTATTATAGTGCATTAGAACAAAGTTTCCTATGGATTCAAGGGTAGGAAATCCAAGTTAACTCATTTACATGACATTATTTTTTCCATGAAGCAAAGTTAACACATCTACCAATTGGTACATTTTGGAGTGACTAAGAAGGATCCATGCTTACATTTTCGTTTTCACGTGTTAAACTTGTTTAAATCTTGATCAAACCTAGGATTTGACAGAGATTCAAATGGGCGGAAAATTCAAAAAAAACAGACCAAAGCACATACGTAGTTTTCTTATGTCATATAGTAAGCATTCAAGTTGATAAACAAGGTCTAGACATATTCAAACCATACAAATCATGTATCTACCCCTAACCCTAAACTATGTCTTATGAAGTCAAGCATGAAGAGAAGTGGTTTTGGGTTTCAAACACTGAAATTTCAAAAACCTCACAAAAACTTCATTTAGAGTGACTAAGAAGGATAAATGCTTCCCTTTTCATTTTCATGTTTTAAACTTGTTTAAATCTTGGTCAAACCTAGGATTTGACCAAGATTCAAACGGGCATCAAAAATAAATAAAAAATCAGAAAAATGAAAAACCAAAGCACATAGTCTTCTTATGTCATATAGTAAGCATTAAAGTTGATAAACAAGGTCTAGACGTATTCAAACCAGACAAATCATGTATCTACCCCTAACCCTAAACTCTGTCTTATGAAGTCAAGCATGAAGAGAAGTTGTTTTGGGTTTCAAACATGGAAATTTCAAAAACCCTCCCAAGAGCTACATTTTGGGGTGACTAAGAAGGATAGATGCTTAATTTTTCATATTCATGATTTAAACTTGTTCAAATCTTGGTCAAACATAGGATTTGACCAAGATTCAAATGGGCATACAAATTAAAAAAAATCAAAAAAATTGAAAAACCAAGGTCTTCTTATGTCATATAGTAAGCATTCAATTAAGATGATAAACAAGGTCTAGACATATTCAAACAAGAAAAATCATGTATCTACCCCCTAACCCTAAACTCTGTTTCATGAAGTCAAGCATGAAGATATGTGGTTTTTGGTTTCGAACATGGAAATTCAAAAACCCTCCCAAGAGCTTCATTTTGAAGTGACTAAGAAGCATACATGCTTACTTTTTCATATTCATGTTTTTAACTTATTCAAATCTTGGTGGAACCAAGGATTTGACCAAGATTCAAATGGGTATAAAAATTCAAAAAAAGGTCTTCTTATGTTATATAGTAAGCATTCAATTAAGTTGATAAATAAGGTCTAGACATATTCAAACCAGGAAAATCATGTATCTACCCCCTAACCCTAAACTATGTCTTATGAAGTCAAGCATGCATGAAGAGAAGTGGTTTTTGGTTTCAAGCATGGAAATTTCAAAAACCCTCCCAAGAGCTACATTTTGGAGTAACTAAGAAGGATAGATGCTTAATTTTTCATATTCATGTTTTAAACTTGTTTAAATCATGGTCAAACCTAGGATTTGACCAAGATTCAAATGGGCATAAAAATTAAAAAAAACAATAAAATGAAAAATCAATGCACATAGTCATCTTATGTCATATAGTAAGCATTCAATTAAGTTGATAAACAAGGTCTAGACATATTCAAACCAGAAAAATCATGTATCAACAAGCTACCCCTAACCCCAAACTCTGTCTTATGAAGACAAGCATGAAGTGAAGTACGTGGTTTTTTGGTTTCAAACATGGAAATTTCAAAAACCCTCTCAAGAGCTTCATTTTGGAGTGACTACGAAGGATACATGCTAAATTTTTCATATTCATGTGTTTAAACTTGTTTAAATCATGGGCAAACCTAGGATTTGACCAAGATTCAAATGGGCATAATTTAAAAAAAATGAAAAATCAAGGCACATAGTCTTCTTATGTCATATAGTAAGCTTTCAATTAAGTTGATAAACAAGGTCTAGACATATTCAAACCAGAGAAATCATGTATCTACCCCCTAACCCTAAACTCTGTCTCATGAAGTCAAGCGCATGAAGATATGTGGTTTTTTGGTTTCAAACATGGAAATTTCAAAAACCCTCCCAAAGAGCTTCATTTTGGAGTGACTAAGAAGGATCCATAGGAAACTATGTACTAATACAGTATAATAATCACCCGAGTTATTAGAGCAACAAGTCTGTCACTTACGTGTGGTTCCCATGCGTGAGGTCCCACACTTCAGTGAGCACAAGTCACGTACGCTAGGTAGGCAAACTCCCAGCCATCTTCTTTGTCAAGAGAGAGGCATCAACACACACACACACACACACTCTCTCTCTCTCTCCATCTCTCCAATTATCCACCTCCGTTGGCTGCCGGTTTTGGTAGGTCGTTTCTAGCTCAGCTCGTAGGCCATGGTGTGCAGGCTCTGTAGCCATGGCGATTTGGTCGCGCCAAGTGGTTCGTCCCCGGCTGCGACGAGGATCAATCCGGACGGTGGCTGTTAAGGACCCGATCGCATTTCTTGCTTTCAGCCTGGGGTCTACCATGTAAATCTTAGGGATTTAGACGTAATTTCCTGTTTATTTTGTCTCCTGCTGTAAACTGCGCTCTGATGCGTATTGGAAATCTGGGTCCTTCAGGATCGTTCGGTTGTCCCTCTAAAAAAACATCTCTCTCATTCTCGGCCTTTCTCGCTCGCTCACACCCCCTGCGCACTGAAAACCCTGCACAACAGTCAACATCACCAGAAAAAGGATATACACCATAAATAAGTGGGGCCCCGTGACTGCTCTCCCTTCGTCTCCTCCCGTGTGATCCCTCTTCCTCCGACTCCCGACCTTGCGGAAAAGAAAAATGAAATGAAAGAGTTCCACTGGACGGGCAAACACATGTGCTGCCTAGTAATAATAATAATAACGTAAAAAAATCGACCTACGAATCTATTATTAAATAAGCTAAACTAGGGTTTTGCCCAGTACTACAGATCAATTTCTGAAAATCCAACTACGGGGTTCGATTTTGGCCTGCTAATATAAAATTATATAATTCGAACTAGTATTTCTCTAAAAAATCATTTTGATATGCATCGTTTGGTACTTTTGATAGCAAGAGTGCTTACTCCCTCCGTTAGCAAATAGTCTTCGTATGTCATAAAGTAAGCATTCAAGTTGATAAACAAGGTTTAGACATATTCAACCAGAAAAATCATGTATCTACCCCTATCCCTAAACTCTGACTTATGAAGTCAAGCATGAAGATGTGTGGTTTTTTGGTTACAAACATGGAAATTTCAAAAAACCTCTCAAGATCGAGCTTCATTTTGGAGTGACTACGAAGGATACATGCTTAATTTTTCATATTCATGTTTTAAAATTGTTTAAATCATGGTCAAACCTAGGATTTGACCAAGATTCAAATGGGCATAAAAATTCAAAATAAATGAAAATAAATGAAAAACCAAGGCACGTAGTCTTCTTATATCATATAGTAAGCATTCAATTAAGTTGATAAACAAGGTCTAGACATATTCAAACCAGAAAAATCATGTATCTAGATACCCCTAACCCTAAACTCTGTCTTATGAAGTCAAGCATGCATGAAGAGAAGTGGTTTTTGGTTTCAAACATGGAAATTTCAAAAACCCTACAAAGATCTACATTTTGGAGTGACTAAGAAGGATATATGCTTAATTTTTCATATTCATGTTTTAAACTTGTTTAAATCATGGTCAAACCTAGGATTTGACCAAGATTCAAATGGGCATAAAAATTCAGAAAAAACAAAAAATGGAAAATCAAGGCACATAGTCTTCTTATGTCACATAGTAAGCATTCAATTAAGTTGATAAACAAGGTCTAGATATATTCAAACCAGAGAAATCATGTATCTACTCCCTAACCCTAAACTCTGTCTCATGAAGTCAAGCATGAAGATATGTGGTTTTTGGTTTCAAACATGGAAATTTCAAAAACCCTCCCAAGAGCTTCATTTTGGAGTGACTAAGAAGGATATATGCTTAATTTTTCATATTCTTGTTTTCAACTTGTTTAAATCATGGTCAAACCTAGGATTTGACCAAGATTCAAATGGGCATAAAATTTAAAAAAAACAATAAAATGAAAAACCACTGCACATAGTCTTCTTATGTCATATATATAGTAAGCATTCAATTAAGTTGATAAACAAGGTCTAGACATATTCAAACGAGAAAAATCATGTATCAAGCTACCCCTAACCCCTAACTATGTCTTATGAAGTCAAGCATGAAGAGAAGTACGTGGTTTTTTGGTTTCAAACATGGAAATTTCAAAAACCCTCTCAAGAGCTTCATTTTGGAGTGACTACGAAGGATACATGCTTACTTTTTCATATTCATGTTTTAAAGTTGTTCAAATCTTGGTCAACAAACCTAGGATTTGACGAAGATTCAAATGGGTATAAAAAAATTAAAACCAAGGTCTGCTCATGTCATATAGTAAGCATTCAATTAAATTGATAAACAAGGTCTAGACATATATTCAAACTAGCAGGAAAATCATGTATCTACCGCCCCTAACCCCAAACTCTGTCTTATGAAGTCAAGCATGCATGAAGAGAAGTGGTTTTTGGTTTCAAGCATGGAAATTTCAAAAACCCTCCCAAGAGCTACATATTGGAGTGACTAAGAAGGATAGATGGTTAATTTTTCATATTCATGATTTAAACTTGATTAAATCATGGTCAAACCTAGGATTTGACCAAGATTCAAATGGGCATAAAAATTCAAAAAAAATTAAAAACCAATGCACATAGTCATCTTATGTCATCTAGTAATTAAGCATTCAATTAAGTTGATAAACAATGTCTAGACATATTCAAACCAAAAAATTTATGTATTAAGCTACCCCTAACCCCAAACTCTGTCTTATGAAGTCAAGCACGAAGAGAAGTACGTGGTTTTTTTGGTTTCAAACATGGAAATTTCAAAAACCCTCTCAAGATCGAGCTTCATTTTGGAGTGACTACGAAGGATACATGCTTAATTTTTCATATTCATGTTTTAAATTTGTTTAAATCATGGTCAAACCTAGGATTTGACCAAGATTCAAATGGGCATAAAAATTCAAAAAAAAAATGAAAAACCAATGCACATAGTCATCTTATGTCATGTAGTAAGCATTCAATTAAGTTGATAAACAAGGTCTAGACATATTCAAACCAGAAAATTCATGTATCAAGCTACCCCTTGATGTCTACGGGTGCTTCTATTCTTGTAGACAGTGTTGGGCCTCCAAGAGCAGAGGTTTGTAGAACAGCAGCAAGTTTTCCTTAAGTGGATCACCCAAGGTTTATCGAACTCAGGGAGGAAGAGGTCAAAGATATCCCTCTCATGCAACCCTGCAACCACAAAGTAAGAAGTCTCTTGTGTCCCCAACACACCTAATAGGTGCACTAGTTCGGCGAAGAGATAGTGAAATACAAGTGGTATGAATGAATATGAGCAGTAGTAACGGCGCCAGAAAAGTGCTTGCTGGCATGCAGTTGATGGTAGTAATATTGCAGGAAGTAAAGATGCAGTAAAACAGTAAACAAGCAGCGATAGCAGTATTTAGGAATAAGGCCTAGGGATCATACTTTCACTAGTGGACACTCTCAACATTGATCACATAACAGAATAAATAGATAGATGCTAGACTCTACACCCTCTTGTTGGATGATGAACACCACTAACTGTGTAGGATTACACGAACCCTCAATGCCGGAGTTAACAAGCTCCACAATATTCAATGTTCATATTTAAATAACCTTAGAGTGCATGACAGATCAACATAACCAAACCAAGTACTAACATAGCATGCACACTGTCACCATCACGCTACGAAAGGAGGAATAGATCACATCAATACTATCATAGCAATAGTTAACTTCATAATCTACAAGAGATCACAATCATAGCCTACGCCAAGTACTACACGATGCACACACTGTCACCATTACACCGTGCAGGAGGAATAAACTACTTTAATAACATCACTAGAGTAGCACACAGATAAATTGTGATACAAAACACATTGCAATCATAAAGAGATATAAATAAGCCCTTCACTATGCCATTCATAACAGTGAATAAGTATTCTGTGAAATATAGCCTAAGAGACCCACACGGTGCACACACTGTCACCTTTACACACGTGGGACAAGGAGTCTCCAGAGATCACATAAGTAAAACCCACTTGACTAGCATAATGACATCTAGATTACAAGCATCATCATATGAATCTCAATCATGTAAGGCAGCTCATGAGATTATTGTATTGAAGCACATAGGAGAGAGATTAACCACATAGCTACCGGTACAGCCCCGAGCCTCGATGGAGAACTACTCCCTCCTCATGGGAGACAGCAGCGTTGATGAAGATGGCGGTGGTGTTGATGGACAAGCCTTCCGGGGGCACTTCCCCGTCCCGGCGGCGTGCCGAAACAGAGACTCCTGTCCCCCAGATCTTGGCTTCGCGATGGCGGCGGCTCTGGAAGGTTTCTCGTACCGTGGCTTTTCCGTATCGTGTTTTAGGTCAGGGACCTTTTTATAGGCGAAGAGGCGGCGTCAGAAGGTCAACGAGGCGACAACACAACAGGGGGGCGTGGGCCCCCCCTTGGCCGCGCCGGCCTACTGTTTGGTGGGCCTGTGGCCCCCCTCTGGCGGCTCTCGGGTGTTCTGGAAGCTTCATGCAATCCTAAGATGCTGGGCGTTGATTTCGTCCGATTCCGAGAATATTTCCTTACTAGGATTTCTGAAACCAAAAACAGCAGAAAACAGCAACTGGCCCTTCGGCATCTCGTCAATAGGTTAGTTCCGGAAAATGCATAATAATGACATATAATGTGTATAAAACATGTAGGTATTATCATAAAACTAGCATGGAACATAAGAAATTATAGATACGTTTGAGACGTATCAAGCATCCCCAAGCTTAGTTCCTACTCGCCCTCGAGTAGGTAAACGATAACAAAGATAATTTCTGGAGTGACATGCCGTCATAACCTTGATCATACTATTGTAAGCATATGTAATGAATGCAGCGATCAAAACAATGATAATGACATGAGTAAACAAATGAATCATAAAGCAAAGAATTTTCATGAATAGTACTTTGAAGACAAGCATCAATAAGTCTTGCATAGGAGTTAACTCATAAAGCAATAATTCAAAGTAAAAGGATTTGAAGCAACATAAAGGAAGATTAAGTTTCAGCGGTTGCTTTCAACTTATAACATGTATATCTCATGGATAATTGTCAACATAGATTAATATAACAAATGCAATATGCAAGTATGTAGGAATCAATGCACAGTTCACACAAGTGTTTGCTTCTTGAGGTGGAGAGAGATAGGTGAATTGACTCAACATAAAAGTAAAAGAAAGGCCCTTCGCAGAGGGAAGCATTGATTGCTATATTTGTGCTAGAGCTTTGGTTTTGAAAACATAAAGAGAGCATAAAATTAAAATTTTGAGAGGTGTTTGTTGTTGTCAACGAATGGTAGTGGGCACTCTAACCCCCTTGCCAGACAAACCTTCAAAGAGCGGCTCCCATGAAGGACGTTATCTCTACCAGCAAGGTAGATCATCCCTCTTCTCTTTTGTTTACACATGTATTTTAGCTTTATTTATGGATGACACTCCTCCCAACCTTTTGCTTACGCAAGCCATGGCTAACCGAATCCTCGGGTGCCTTCCAACATTCACATACCATGAAGGAGTGTCTATTTGCAAAATTAAGTTGCTTGCTGATGAATCAGAGCAAAACATGTGAAGAGAATTATTAATGAAGGTTGATTAATTGGGGGCTGGGAACCCCGCGCCAGCTCTTTTTGCAAAATTATTGGATAAGCGGATGAAGCCACTAGTCCATTGGTGAAAGTTGCCCAACAAGAATGAAAGATAAACACCACATACTTCCTCATGAGCTATAAAACATTGACACAAATCAGAGGTGATAAATTTTGAATTATTTAAAGGTAGCACTCAAGCAATTTACTTTGGAATGGCGGAGAAATACCATGTAGTAGGTAGGTATGGTGGACACAAATGGCATAGTGGTTGGCTCAAGGATTTTGGATGCATGAGAAGTATTCCCTCTCGATACAAGGCTTAGGCTAGCAAGGTTTATTTGAAACAAACACAAGGATGAACCGGTGCAGCAAAACTCACATAAAAGACATATTGTAAACATTATAAGACTCTACACCGTCTTCCTTGTTGTTCAAACTCTTTACTAGAAATTATCTAGACCTTAGAGAGACCAATTATGCAAACCAAATTTTAGCAAGCTCTATGTATTTCTTCATTAATGGGTGCAAAGTATATGATGCAAGAGCTTAAACATGAGCACAACAATTGCCAAGTATCACATTATCCAAGACATTTTACCAATTACTACATGTAGCATTTCCCGTTTCCAACCATATAACAATTAACGAAGCAGTTTCAACCTTCGCCATGAACATTAAAAGCTAAGAACACATGTGTTCATATGAACCAGCGGAGCGTGTCTCTCTCCCACACAAGCATTTATTCAAACAAAAACAAAAACAAAAACAAAAACAAACAGACGCTCCAAGTAAAGTACATAAGATGTGACCGAATAAAAATATACTTTCAAGGGAGGAACCTGATAAATTTGTCGATGAAGAAGGGGATGCCTTGGGCATCCCCAAGCTTAGATGCTTGAGTCTTCTTGAAATATGCAGGGATGAACCACCGGGGCATCCCCAAGCTTAGAGCTTTCACTCTTCTTGATCACGTTGTATCATCCTCCTCTCTTGACCCTTGAAAACTTCCTCCACACCAAACTCAAAACAAACTCATTAGAGGGTTAGTGCATAATCAAAAATTCACATGTTTAGAGATGACACAATCATTCTTAACACTTCTGGACATTGCCCAAAGCTACTGGAAGTTAATGGAACAAAGAAATCCATCCATCACAGCAAAAGAGGCAATGCGAAATAAAAGGCAGAATCTGTCAAAACAGAACAGTCCGTAAAGATGAATTTTAAAGTGGCACCAGACTTGCTCAGATGAAAATGCCCAAATTGAATGAAAGTTGCGTACATATCTGAGGATCACGCACGTAAATTGGCAGATTTTTCTGAGTTACCTACAGAGAGCCCTGCCCAAATTCGTGACAGACAGAAATCTGTTTCTGCGCAGTAATCCAAATCTAGTATGAACCTTGCTATTAAAGACTTTACTTGGCACAACAATGCAATAAAATAAGATAAGGAGAGGTTTCTACAGTAGTAACAACTTCCAAGACTCAAATATAAAACAAAAGTGCCGTAGTAAAATAAAGACATGGGTTATCTCCCAAGAAGTGCTTTCTTTATAGCCATTAAGATGGGCTCAGTAATTTTAATGATGCACTCGCAAGAAATAAGAGTTGAAGCAAAAGAGGGCATCAAGAAGCAAATTCAAAACATATTTAAGTCTAACCCACTTCCTATGCATAGGAATCTTGTAAATAAACAAGTTCATGAGGAGCAAAGTAACAAGCATAGGAAGATAAAACCAGTGTAACTTCAAAAATTTCAGCATATAGAGAGGTGTTTTAGTAACATGAAAATTTCTACAACCATATTTTCCTCTCTCATAGTAATTTTCAGAGGCATCATGAACAAAATCAACAATATAAGTATCACATGAAACATTCTTATCATGAGCTACATGCATAAAATTATTACTCTCCACATAAGCATAATCAATTTTATTAGTTGTAGTGGGAGCAAATTCAACAAAGTAGCTATCATTATTATTCTCATCATCAAATATAGGAGGCATATTGTAATCATAATCAAATTTATCCTCCATAACAGGCGGTGCTAAAAGACCAATATCATTATAATCATCATAAATAGGAGGCAAAGTATCATCAAAGTAAATTTTCTCCTCAATGCTTGGGGGACTAAAAATATCATGCTCATCAAAGCCAGCTTCCCCAAGCTTAGAATTTTCCATATCATTAGCAACAATGGTGTTCAAAGCGTTCATACTAATATGTTTCATAGGTTTTTTAATTTTCGCATCAAACCACCCATGTCTTAAATCAGGAAATAGAATAAGAAGCTCATTGTTGTCCATTATGCCTAACTAGTGTAAACAAGAAACAAAAAGATGCAATTGCAGGATCTAAAGGAAATAGCTTCGAGCACACACACTACGGCAACAGAAAAGTACTTAGTTACCTGGGACCGAAGTATGAGTGCCTTTTACCTTTCCTCCCCGGCAACGGCGCCAGAAAATTGCTTGATGTCTACGGGTGCTTCTATTCTTGTAGACAGTGTTGGGCCTCCAAGAGCAGAGGTTTGTAGAACAGTAGCAAGTTTCCCTTAAGTGGATCATCCAAGGTTTATCGAACTCAGGGAGGAAGAGGTCAAAGATATCCCTCTCATGCAACCCTGCAACCACAAAGTAAGAAGTCTCTTGTGTCCCCAACACACCTAATAGGTGCACTAGTTCGGCGAAGAGATAGTGAAATACAAGTGGTATGAATGAATATGAGCAGTAGTAACGGCGCCAGAAAAGTGCTTGCTGGCGTGCAGTTGATGGTAGTAATATTGCAGGAAGTAAAGATGCAGTAAAACAGTAAACAAGCAGCGATAGCAGTATTTAGGAACAAGGCCTAGGGATCATACTTTCACTAGTGGACACTCTCAACATTGATCACATAACAGAATAAATAGATAGATGCTAGACTCTACACCCTCTTGTTAGATGATGAACACCACTAACTGTGTAGGATTACACGAACCCTCAATGCCGGAGTTAACAAGCTCCACAATATTCAATGTTCATATTTAAATAACCTTAGAGTGCATGACAGATCAACATAACCAAACCAAGTACTAACATAGCATGCACACTGTCACCATCACACTACGAAAGGAGGAATAGATCAGATCAATACTATCATAGCAATAGTTAACTTCATAATCTACAAGAGATCACAATCATAGCCTACGCCAAGTACTACACGATGCACACACTGTCACCATTACACCGTGCAGGAGGAATAAACTACTTTAATAACATCACTAGAGTAGCACACAGATAAATTGTGATACAAAACACATTGCAATCATAAAGAGATATAAATAAGCACTTCACTATGCCATTCATAACAGTGAATAAGTATTCTGTGAAATATAGCCTAAGAGACCCACACGGTGCACACACTGTCACCTTTACACACGTGGGACAAGGAGTCTCCGGAGATCATATAAGTAAATCCCACTAGACTAGCATAATGACATCTAGATTACAAGCATCATCATATGAATCTCAATCATGTAAGGCAGCTCATGAGATTATTGTATTGAAGCACATAGGAGAGAGATTAACCACATAGCTACCGGTACAGCCCCGAGCCTCGATGGAGAACTACTCCCTCCTCATGGGAGACAGCAGCGTTGATGAAGATGGCGGTGGTGTTGATGGAGAAGCCTTCCGGGGGCACTTCCCCGTCCCGGTGGCGTGCCGGAACAGAGACTCCTGTCCCCCAGATCTTGGCTTCGCGATGGCGGCGGCTCTGGAAGGTTTCTCGTACCGTGGCTTTTCCGTATCGTGTTTTAGGTCAGGGACCTTTTTATAGGCGAAGAGGCGGCGTCAGAAGGTCAACGAGGCGACAACACAATAGGGGGGCACGGGCCCCCCTTGGCCGCGCCGGCCTACTGTTTGGTGGGCCTGTGGCCCCCCTCTGGCGGCTCTCGGGTGTTCTGGAAGCTTCATGCAATCCTAAGATGCTGGGCGTTGATTTCGTCCGATTTCGAGAATATTTCCTTACTAGGATTTCTGAAACCAAAAACAGCAGAAAACAGCAACTGGCCCTTCAGCATCTCGTCAATAGGTTAGTTCCGGAAAATGCATAATAATGACATATAATGTGTATAAAACATGTAGGTATTGTCATAAAACTAGCATGGAACATAAGAAATTACTAGCAAAAGAGCCCGTGCGTTGCACCGGGAAAAAGTTAGACACCGTAAGAAATCATCCATGATAACAATTCTCCTACGTGCCATCAGCGGGGTAGGTAGTCACATTTTTTCTCTTGTGAAACCCTTGTTGCACCATTCCGGCATAATGGTATCGGTGTGTTTTGATTTTCTTTTTGAACAATCATATTTTGTCAACTTGCGATGCACTGAATTAATAGATATATATTAAATTAATATTTATCCATAGCACAATCCTAACATAATGGCGACGACGTGTTTTGATTTTTCTTTTGGAATAGTTATTTTTGTCAACTTGTGATCGCAGAATTAAAACATATATATTGAATTAATATTCATCCATAACATAATACGCTGTGGTACATTAGATATATTCACATGTGCATGGCCGACATGTTTTTAGGATGAAACAACCATAGTAAACGTGTTCCCTAAAAAAAAAACCATTGTAAACATGTTTTTGTACGCGCAGAGCAAAGGAGCCGCACTAAATTCATTATGGTCACCATGGAGTTGTGAGCACCACATGTCGTCCACAATATTGATAAGTTTCCTTGCGACATCGATGACACACTTGCTGAATGCCGAGTCGTTGATCTGCTCCATTTCTAAAGACTGGTTGGAAATTTTGAATTTTGAGAATCAAAGGGGTTCTAATATTTGGCAATGCATACGTGTTGTAAGCAAAGCACATTTTGTGCTTACTGAACTCTATCCGGTTGATATGCTAAAAGGGGAGCATTTTCCTGCTCTCTTATCTTTGATTTGACTTCAGCTTACTCTTCTGCATCTTTTTCCAATGAAAGAAATATATTATGAAGACAAACAATTTAAGATGTTACAAAGCGTAAGCACAACATTTTGAAATTTTTTATAACTTGAGCGAAGTGAAATGAGGGAGGGACAGCTACGTGAGTTGATGATCGGCAGATCAGACACTCCAAAATATTCATCTGCATACTATTTAAGCAAAGTATAATACTGTACCATAAATGACCCGATTCAACGATCTTAGAGGAATCATACACATACCTACAGTTCGAGATCATAGTATGCAACATCTTAACCAACCCGGGTGCATTAGCAGGAATACACACCAAATCGAATCCCAAACATCTCGGAGCTGAGCAGAAAAGTGCGTAGCAGGGGATGTACCAGTACCAGCGCTCTACAACCTGTGCACATGCACAAAAGAGAACAGTACTCCGCTTAGTCCCATGAGTTTGCAATCAGTCAGAATCTTTAAACGGGAGGTGCATCTTCTGAAAATACACCAACCATTCTCACCAGAGAAAGGCGTTGCCGCTAACGTCGACCGAAGCAACTGGTTGAGAACGACGGCTCTTGTAAGAATCAGATGAAGCGCGTCAAACGGCTTGACTCAAACCTTTCGCGTCCGGCGCAAACTGTCGCGCCGACCATGGCCAGCCCCCCTTGAGCAACAATACTCCAACCTGTGCGCAACACGGCGACCAACAGAGCATACCGTCGGACGACAGGCCTCCACGCTCGCTGCGCCTGCGCAGCTTCGCGTCAACCTCTGCGCTCGCCCGTCGGGGTGGCGACCCGGTCAAGGCGGAGGGGAACGACCAAGGGAATGGCCGGATCTCGGGGAAGTGTTTCCGCGGTTTCGTCCGTCCGTGTTTCCGTCGTCCGTTCTCTTCGTTTCGTCCGTCGTCTTTCGTCTGTATGAATATGTTTTGTTTGGTACATACATTGTCTAGCTCGATCACGTCACATAAACCAGATCGAAGAGAGATAAAATAGGAAACCGAAGAGGACACGGAAAAAGAATCAGCCCAGCACACGTCCTTCTCCTATCCCTGTATACATATACATAAAGAAACAAATCAGCCCACGATCGCCGGCTCGATGAGAAAACTGGAGAGCGAAGGTGTGATTCGAACGGATGCTAGAGTTTCGGCGCCGCCGACAGCGCTGCCGACTACTCCCGATTTGGCGAGCGCGCTCACCAAGGGCAATGATACCGTCACTGATGGAATTCAGATCGTGCCCGCTAGCGAACGAGTTGGAGATTGTGGCGTCGCTGATGGCGGTGATACTTAGATGAGCACCATTGCTCGACGTCATGTACGTGGGAGCACCGAGTCGAGAAACCAATAGCTGCCACCGATGGAGCCGGCACGGATTTCCTTCCATATCAGGAAGGCTGGGTCGTGCAGCGCAAGGACGATGACGAGCAGCGCTGGCAATTCAGGTCAGCATCCATCGATCTTCACAACGGGGCGGCAGCGCGGCTCACACGAACCTGGAGGAAGGCGGGTCAGAAGAAAAAACAAGGCGCTAGAATCATGGGGCGGCTGGCGAATCGGCTCTGAGGCGAAGTGAAGCATCGTGATTCTGGAGATTAGAGAAACACTGCAGAAGGGGAAAGGAGGCGATGCCCGCAGGATGGTGCATGTGGCGGTGTACTCATCTCCATGACTCCATTGACACCCCCTCAAACATCTGGATTACCACGACCGTCAACTTGTCACCGCCCGCTGCAGGAGTTCGTGAGGTCTTCCGTCTAGGACACGGAGGGGCATGGACTATCTATACGGCAGCTACGTGAATTCCAACCTAATCGATCACATGGATTCTGATGCTCTCTCAGCCCTGACGTAACCACTCAAGGGAACTTCAGCTTCAGCTAATGAAACACTTATGTTCCGCAATCAGTTCAGGCCATTGTTGTGCATCTGGCGGCCCCTGGCTTCGCTGGATGAGCGTGTCCGCGGCAACAATGAAGCTGCAGCGCGTCGGCATCACAGATGGTCAGGTCCTGCATGCCACCAAGCTGATCTGCTAGAACTTTTCTTAAATGTCAGTAATTCATGCCAAAGAACAAGAATATTAACATTTTATGGCTGATCATATCATTAAACTGTCTGAAAGTGTATATTATTTCTGAATCCTGATAGGCAAAAGGAACTACTAAGAGGCACGATGAATTGCAGACGGCATATTCTTCAGATAATTAGATATCTTCCTCTTACCCATATTCCTACTAGACTATAAGCAATGAGTAATGCTACACCTACATAAATCTTTTACATAAAAAACTTACGCACTCACAAAGCACCGGTGGAAATCAAAAATCTGGCCCGGTGTTTCAGGAGGGATCAAACTCCAACCAACCAAAGCAGCCCACGTCTGTCCGTAATCCTTCCGTAACCAAATTCGTCCGTACGTCTAGGATTACCGATAAGCAATGATCAGAGTTCACAATGCCTATGAAACAGAAGTGCATATGGCTCCTGATTTGGTTATTGCCTAATCACATTCGGTCTCAAATCTCCTTCTAGATGAATAGTCGCAGTGAAGCATCAAATTACACAAGCAGCTTTATACTAAGGGACACCATGGTTAATCTTCGGACATGCGCAACGTTTATCAGTGCGCCTATACCAGGTTGCTTGCCGTGTACCTAGGTGCCCCTTGAGAACGGCTGCACCATTAACGAAAGTAGGTTCATTTTCTGAAAAAAAATAAGTAGTTTCTTCTGGTGCAACGCACGGGCTCTTTTGCTAGTTAAAAAAAAACAAAAAAATGAAAAACCAAGGCACATAGGCTTCTTATGTCATATAGTAAGCATTCAATTAAGTTGATAAACAAGGTCTAGACATATTCAAACCAGAGAAATCATGTATCTACCCCCTAACCCTAAACTCTGTCTCATGAAGTCAAGCATGATGATATGTGGTTTTTGGTTTCAAACATGGAAATTTCAAAAACCCTCCCAAGAGCTTCATTTTGAAGTGATTAATTAAGAAGCATACATGCATGCTTATTTTTTCATATTCATGTTTTAAACTTATTCAAATCTTGGTGAAACCTAGGATTTGACCAAGATTCAACTGGGTATAAAAATTAAAAATTAAAATAAAAAAACAAGGTCTTCTTATGTTATATAGTAAGCATTCACTTAAGTTGATAAATAAGGTCTAGACATATTCAAACCAGAAAAATCATGTATCTACCCCTAACCCTAAGCATGTATCTCGTTGTTTGCGTTATGATACAATATCTACCTATGTTACACTAATCTCCTCTCTCCTACTTAATTAGCTGCCACATCAGCATTTTTGTGTTACCAATGTGTATGATACTAGCTATGATACTAGCTCTATCATGTGGGTACCTAAATCTCGAGTCAAAGTTTGACACGAAACCGATGTGGACTTTATTAATGGTGGAAGGGAGTAACAATCATAAGCACATTATTATTATTGATTGAACAACATTTTATTTGATGTGCCATAAGAAGTTTAGAAACTCCTAGCCCCTGGAGGTGGTGTTTTCGCACACGCGTGCATATGCACCCATTATAGAAAATAATAAAAAAACAATTATATAAATGTTAAAAAATCTGACATAATTTTTTTGGTATACATTGTGACATCCTATGTTCGTTCACAAGTTTTCGTGGAAAAACAACATTTTGTGTGGTGTGTACAAAAAAAAGCAAAAAATGTACTGTACGTAGTCGTGTTATAGCATCAAAATTTGTATTTTTTACAGGAGCCACATATTTTTTAAAAAAAACTTATGTACCAACATAAAATGTCTAGATATACATGTAAAATTTTAGTTTAGAATTTTTTGCACTTTGAAATGTGGATTCACATAATGTATTCCTCTACCTCGACCCTCTTGGATTCCTGAATAGACTTACAGTACTACTAGTAAGCCCTACTATTTTTTATTATTATTACCTACTGCAGCCAAAATTTAATCTCATCGAGCGGTAAAATTCCCCGCCAACGCCCAAATATCTCGCGCCGCAAATTTTCAGATCTGCGAGTATTTTTTTCCCTCAAAAGAAGGACTGCGAAATTCCCTTTTTCTCCTCTATTGCCCAGCTTAGCCCTAGTTTCGCCCGCAAGCCCTCAGAGAAACCGCCCCTCTTACCTACCTCCAGACCTTCACGGCCGCCGCACCGGAAAATCACCGCCGCACTTCGCCGTTCAAGCTGCCACGGCTTCAAACCTCGAGGCTGCCCTATCCGCTTGACCCGCACCTACTCCGGCGTCCACCGCACCGTATCTCGTTCGCCGACTCTATCGACCACCGCACCTGACCAGCTTCGCCCACACCGACGTCCCCGTGCACTGCACGTCATCAGGTTCACCGACCTTCTAGTTCGGCCGGCGCGCTGAACACTTCATCGACCGCCCAGCATGTTCTTCTCCGACCCCCCAAGATCTGCTTCCCCGGCACCCACCGCAACAGCAGTCCCCTCGCCGACCTCCACGTCACCCGTAAGAACGCGGAACACGTCTAAACGCCGCCCAGAAATAGGTAACCAGACATCCCTGCGCGTTTTGTTCTGTTAGGAGTATTGCAGCTGACTGTATTTCTGAATTCGTGCTATATTTTTTTATCTTACAAGTGCTTTCGTTGGTAACCACCTCATCCTTTAGATTTAAACACGACGCATAAGTATTTTTTTCCGTGACCTAACCCACCCATTTGCTGAAACTCTACATGGTATCAGAGCCTAGGTTTCCTTCCTGCTAGTGCTAGCCACCCCAAATAGTACCATACAAGTTCTTCCCTTGACCACAAAAACCACCGTTGAGATGTAGAAATCCAGGCGGCGGGAGGCCGCATCAGGTGCTCTGCGTGGGTTGCGGCTATCACACACATCGATATGAGTTGTGTGTGATCGGCGGCTGCTCGCGCGGGGACAAAGAAGAGGGTGAAGATCGTTTTGGTTTAGAAAGGAGAGAAGAGGAAGTGAATCCGTGGCAGAGAGATCTGGATCCGTGCGAGGGGGAGATGTTGGAGGCGTGCGGAGTGGGGCGAGCCTTTGAGCGCAGGGCGGAGCCGGAGGTTGGTGCTGGACGTTGACCAGCGCGAGCCGGTCGATGTGGCCAGGTGCGGTCTGCCAGGTTGGCCAGGGCGCGCAGACGAGGCGCCATCCGAGTGGAAGTGAGGAGAAAATGGAGATGTGAGGCTGTGAGGACATGTTTATGCACGTCATAATGCTTCTACTACTGTTTGGTGTCAATTTAATTATAGCAAAGCCGTGACTCGTAACTGTTTGTTGTTATTACACGTGCAGCAGGCACATCTTACACACAGAAACGTAGAGTAAAGCTCGCATATAATCATGTAAGTACCTGCTGTTTTTTGTATATTGCTTAATGCAAACTTCTATATCTGGGATCCTGTTTCTGTTTACAATTGGCCTCTCCTTCATGCAGACGAGAAACAGTGAGGCACCAGGTTCTTCTGTCCAAGTACCTGATGAGGTCCGTGTGACTCAAAAAAAGCTCACGTAAGTTCCCTGTTTTTTTTTGGAATGTTAATTTACCTCCTGTGCGTAGTTCAATTGCATCATTTTCTGTATGTTGCACTACCTAAGTTGCCTAATGGAATCTAATAAAATATAAACAATGACCATATGGAACATTGCACACTGCCTTTGACCCATCTGGCATCCGGCATGCCTGGGTATAAGTTACATGATTTGGCTATGTTAAACAAGTCCTGAAATTCTATTATGTTAATTTTTTGCCTGTTGCTTCATTGAGTTTGCCTGTTGTTTCATGGCTAGTGCATGAAGTTTGATAGAAATTATCCTAGCTGAAATGCTGCACTTCGTGTTTTTTTATTGCTTTATTCCTAACCTAGCTTCCTATTCTACTTGAAACATGATTGCTTTATTCCTAACCTAGCTTCCTCTTCTACTTGAAACATGATTGCTTTATTCCTAACCTAGCTTCCTATTCTACTTGAAACATTGTGAAAAAATAGTTATATTACTTGTTTAAATGTCTAGCTTTGTTTTTCTGAGTCCCATTGACATGATGTGGTATATCCATATTCAGTATGAAATAGAAGTATACCCTAATACGAAAGTGACACAACTTTTTCATGGACACCCCATTAGGATTATGTATATTTTTGTGATTAGAGTCGAGAATTTTTAAGGATCTATCTTACCTTTTGCGGCATGCATATTGCACGGCAAGACTATCTAATTTATATATTTCTACCATATTTTTTGAAATTTAAAATACATTATCAAATATCTAAGTATAAATTTACTACCTCAATACTTTTTATGTGACCCACACATGGCCACCGTTAGATTTTATATCAAAACTGGTTTGTCATGGGGGAAAAAGTTAGACCTTAATATGAGTAAATACGAAATATTAGTACTAAATTAATATATAATATTTTATCAGCCTTGGTTGGTGGACCAATGAACTTCGTATCTTCGAGCTTGAAGATGGTTCTTGTAACATAGTAATTGCTATTTGTTTTCCTAGCACAGAATTATGTATCAATATCTTCACATAACCATGTACGATGAAGATTATATTTTTCATAACACAGTGCCAATGTAGACGATGGCTTGTGCTTCTATAAACTCCCAAAACAAAAATGTTTTCTTGAGTAAAACAAAAGAACGGCTGAGATTAAATGATACATGTTTGGTATTAGGGGTGAGATGGCTGAGATTAAATGATACCATGATACCCTTTCAGGGGATTACACTATTTTAAATTTTGAGGGTATATGAAAGCTAAAGCCTTAGATTTTGTTGGCAAGTGAATGTTGTCATTGGCCATGTTATGGATTTTGCATTTCTATTGCCACTACTTGTACTGACATCTCGCTTCATTCGTGTTTAATTCGGCCCCGTTGGTACTCGAACCCGGGTGGGCTGGCTGTGCACTCGCAAGCCTTGCCACTGAGCTAGCACTCAGTTCTCAGATTAAGCAATGCCTCGTTATGCTTAATTTAAATGTTATGGCACTTCATACAAGCCATACAATTAATTGTTGCATTGACCTTCTATGTTGTCGAAGGCACTATCTGAGTCATGCTTAAATCAATCATACATTATTTTCCTAATTGTATCCAATCCAACATGCACATGTTTTGACTGTATTTGGCTATTTGCTAGATTTCTTTTGTGCAATGACCTGGCTTCATTATTGGGCACATGATGTCTAGTTGCTTGGTTCATTGTATACATCATCGCCATGATCTAGTTTGGTTTGTTCTAAGAGGCATGTGGCTTAACTGATTTCTTTGTTATATCTGCCCATGGTTCTTTCAAAATCATGTCAACAGTGCTGTTTGTTTGCCGTGTATTGTATTGCATTTTAACTTGTTTTGTCTTAGTTTTAGCCTGCAAGCAAAGCTGTAATGTCAGTAGGGACAACCCATTTATCAAGTGTTGCGGTCATTTCACAGAGCAACAGTGACAGTGGCACGTGCTCTCATTGGTCCACTGAGTCCAGTACACCAACCGTTCCAGAAGAAATAGATGTACGAGGCTCTATTTTTGATTGCTTGCTATGTTATATCAGCTCAATGATGCTCTTGAAATTGGAGGTCTTTTATTGCATCATATGATGTTGCAACTTGTTTTATCTAAATTTCAGGCTTCAAATAAAGCTACAAAGACAGAAGCAAGGGCCAATGCCTCAAGTATTGATGTTTCACAAAGCAGCAGTGAGAGTGCATATTGCTCGCATAGGCCCATGGTATCTATTGCTCAACTTAATCTGGCACCAAGAGATTTCGGGGATGCACTCCAAGAGGCAGTTGATATATTTGGGCGGGAAAACAAAGATGCTGATGAAATAATTGCCAACACACGCCAAGAGATACATGAATTGAAAAATAGGAAAACTTTGACAGAAAATGTTCTAAAGAATCTCCTATGCACTTGTCATGGTAAGCCAGTTGTGATGTGTCTGGGAATTGAAGGTGTCTAAATAAACTTTGATTCTGTTGTTCAGTCAAGTGGACTGCTGATGCAAATGCTGTAATTAATTACTGCTCAAAATTACGTTCAAAATTTCGTGGTCTGTAATTATTGCAAATTTTGTTGTTGTACTAAAATTAGATATGTTCCATGTGGCTGCTGTATTTTGTGTGAAATAATATCCTGATGTGTACTTCAATTAAACCATAAATCGGCTGCATGCTGAAAATTTGAATCTGAGCGCACGTGTGAACTGTTTTCTGCTCGTAATGCAATAAAGGCTGTTTCTTCGAAGACTACGAACATGGTAGCCCATTAATAATACCTTAATAATTATGTCTGCTAGCAAGATAGATGATCCTTATTATAGTTAGGCATGCCAACTTGTATGATTAAAAGTAGTTCGTACACATTAAATCTACCATCTGCATTTTTCTCTGTAATAACTTTTCTTTTTACACAACTCAAAACTTGTCATGCTAATATGAAATTCGAGATGGCAAAACCTGGGAAAGATAAAGATATCTCTTTCCTGCGAAATGCTGGGTTTTGAAGCTGATACGTCTCCGACGTATCGATAATTTCTTATGTTCCATGCCACATTATTGATGTTATCTACATGTTTTATGCACACTTTATGTCATATTCGTGCATTTTCTGGAACTAACCTATTAACAAGATGCCGAAGTGCCAGTTCCTGTTTTCTGCTGTTTTTGGTTTCAGAAATCCTAGTAACGAAATATTCTCGGAATCGGACGAAATCAACGCCCAGGTTCCTATTTTACCCGGAAGTATCCAGAACACACGAGAACCGCCAGAGAAGGGAGGCAGGGCCACCACACCACACCCCGGCGCGGCCTAGGGGGGGGGCGCGCCCCCCTAGGGTGTGGGCCCCCCTTCGACCTTCCTGCGCCGCCTCTTCGCCTATAAGAAGCCCCTGGATCAGAAAACCCTACACCGATTGACGAAACCCACGAAAACCTTCCAGAGCCGCCGCCATCGCGAAGCCAAGATCTGGGGGACAGGATCTCTGTTCCGGCACCCTGCCGGAGCGGGGAAGTGCCCCCGGAAGGCTTCTCCATCGACACCGCTGCCATCTCCACCGCCATCTTCATCACCGCTGCTGCTCCCATGAGGAGGGAGTAGTTCTCCATCGAGGCTCGGGGCTGTACCGGTAGCTATGTGGTTAATCTCTCTCCATGTACTTCAATACAATGATCTCATGAGCTGCTTTACATGATTGAGATTCATCTGAGTTTTGTATCACAATTCATCTATGTGCTACTCTAGTGATGTGTTATTAAAGTAGTTCTATTCCTCCTGCACGTGTGTAAAGGTGACAGTGTGTGCACCGTGTTAGTACTTGGTTTGTGCTATGATCATGATCTCTTGTAGATTATGGAGTTAACTATTGCTATGATAATATTGATGTGATCTATTCCTCCTACATATGCATGAAGGTGACAGTGTGCATGCTATGCTAGTACTTGGTTTAGTAGCGTTGATCTATCTTACACTAAAGGTTACTAAAACATGAGCATTATTGTGGAGCTTGTTAACTCCGGCATTGAGGGTTCGTGTAATCCTACGCAATGTGTTCATCATCCAACAAAAGTGTAGAGTATGCATTTATCTATTCTGTTATGTGATCAATGTTGAGAGTGTCCACTAGTGAAAGTGTAATCCCTAGGCCTTGTTCCTAAATACTGCTGAGTTACTACTGCTTGTTTACTATTTTACTGTGTTACTACTGCTGCAATACTACCACCATCAATTACGCGCCAAGCACTTTTCTGCCACCGTTGCTACCGCTCATACTTATTCATACCACCTGTATTTCACTATCTCTTCGCCGAACTAGTGCACCTATTAGGTGTGTTGGGGACACAAGAGACTTCTTGCTTTGTGGTTGCAGGGTTGCATGAGAGGGATATCTTTGACCTCTTCCTCCCTGAGTTCGATAAACCTTGGGTATCCACTTAAGGGAAACTTGCTGCTGTTCTACAAACCTCTGCTCTTGGAGGCCCAACACTGTCTACAGGAAAGGAGGGGGAACGTAGACATCAAGCACTTTTCTGGCGCCGTTGCCGGGGAGGAAAGGTAAAAAGGCTCTCATACTACGGTCCCAGGTAAAGTATTTTTCTGTTGCCGTCGTGTGTGTGCTCGAAGCTATTTCCTTTAGATCCTGCAATTGCATCTTTTTGTTTCTTGTTTACACTAGTTTGGCATAATGGACAACAGTGAGCTTCTTATTCTATTTCCTGATTTAAAACATGGATTGTTTGATGCGAAAATTAAAAAACCTATGAAATCTTCTTTGCATGCTGGTAGTAATATTAGTATGAACGCTTTGAACACCATTGTTGACAATAATATAGAAAGTTCTAAGCTTGGGGAAGCTGGTTTTCATGATATTTTTAGTCCCCCAAGCATTGAGGAGAAAATTTTCTTTGATGATACTTTGCCTCCTATTTATGATGATTATAATGATAGTGGTCTTTTGGTGCCACCTACTATGGAGAGTAAATTTTGTTGTGATTATACTATGCCTCCTACACTTGATGAGAATAATAATGATAGCTACTTTGTTGAATTTGCTCCCACTACATCTAATAAAATTGATTATGCTTATGTGGGTAGTAATAATTTTATGCATGAGACTCATGATAAGAATGCTTTATGTGATAGTTATATTGTTGAGTTTGCTCATGTTGTTACTGAAAGTTATTATGAGAGAGGAAAATATGGTTGTGGAAATTTTCATGTTACTAAAATACCTCTCTATGTGCTGAAATTTTTCAAGCTACACTTGTTTTATCTTCCTATGCTTGTTACTTTGCTCTTCATGAACTTGTTTAATTACAAGATTCCTTTGCATAGGAAGCATGTTAGACTTAAATGTGTTTTGTATTTGCCTCTTGATGCTCTCTTTTGCTTCAAATATTATTTCTTGCGAGTGCATCATTAAAACTGCTGAGCCCATCTTAATGGCTATAAAGAAAAGAACTTCTTGGGAGATAACCCATGTGTTATTTTGCTACAGTACTTTGTTTTATATTTGTGTCTTGGAAGTTGTTTACTACTGTAGCAACCTCTCCTTATCTTAGTTTTGTGTTTTGTTGTGCCAAGTAAAGCCGTTGATAGAAAAGTAAGTACTAGATTTGGATTACTGCACAGTTCCAGATTTCTTTGCTGTCACGAATCTGGGTCCACCTCCCTGTAGGTAACTCAGAAAATTAAGCCAATTTACGTGCATGATCCTCAGATATGTACGCAACTTTCATTCAATTTGAGAATTTTCATTTGAGCAAGTCTGGTGCCATTTTAAAATTCGTCAATACGAACTGTTCTGTTTTGACAGATTCTGCCTTTTATTTCGCATTGCCTCTTTTGCTATGTTGGATGAATTTCTTTGATCCACTAATGTCCAGTAGCATTATGCAATGTCCAGAAGTGTTAAGAATGATTGTGTCACCTCTGAATATGTCAATTTATAATGTGCACTAACCCTCTAATGAGTTGTTTCGAGTTTGGTGTGGAGGAAGTTTTCAAGGATCAAGAGAGGAGTATGATGCAACATGATCAAGGAGAGTGAAAGCTCTAAGCTTGGGGATGCACCCGGTGGTTCACCCCTGCATATATCAAGAAGACTCAAGCGTCTAAGCTTGGGGATGCCCAAGGCATCCCCTTCTTCATCGACAACATTATCAGGTTCCTCCCCTGAAACTATATTTTTATTCCATCACATCTTATGTGCTTTTTCTTGGAGCGTCGGTTTGTTTTTGTTTTTGTTTTGTTTGAATAAAATGGATCCTAGCATTCACTTTATGGGAGAGAGACACGCTCCGCTGTAGCATATGGACAAGTATGTCCTTGGTTTCTACTCATAGTATTCATGGCGAAGTTTCTCCTTC
The DNA here is from genome assembly GCF_019359855.2 of Lolium perenne. Lineage (NCBI taxonomy): Eukaryota > Viridiplantae > Streptophyta > Magnoliopsida > Poales > Poaceae > Lolium > Lolium perenne. The sequence goes on from NC_067246.2 coordinate 145,872,737, forward strand.
GTTAAATTGTTATATGGTTGGAATTGGAAAATGATACATGTAGTAATTGCTATTAATGTTTTGGGTAATGTGATACTTGGCAATTGTTGTGCTCATGATTAAGCTCTTGCATCATATGCTTTGCACCCATTAATGAAGAAATACATAGAGCATGCTAAAATTTGGTTTGCATATTTGGTTTCTCTAAGGTCTAGATAATTTCTAGTATTGAGTTTGAACAACAAGGAAGACGGTGTAGAGTCTTATAATGTTTTCAATATGTCTTTTATGTGAGTTTTGCTGCACCGGTTCATCCTTGTGTTTGTTTCAAATAAGCTTTGCTAGCCTAAACCTTGTATCGAGAGGGAATACTTCTCATGCATCCAAAATACTTGAGCCAACCACTATGCCATTTGTGTCCACCATACCTACCTATACTACATGGTATTTTCCGCCATTCCAAAGTAAATTGCTTGAGTGCTACCTTTAAAATTCCATCATTCACCTTTGCAATATATAGCTCATGGGACAAATAGCTTAAAAACTATTGTGGTATTGAATATGTAATTATGCACTTTATCTCTTATTAAGTTGCTTGTTGTGCGATAACCATGTTTACTGGGGACGCCATCAACTGTTCATTGTTGAATTTCATGTGAGTTGCTATGCATGTTCGTCTTGTCTGAAGTAAGGGCGATCTACACTGAGTTGAATGGTTTGAGCATGCATATTGTGAGAGAAGAACATTGGGCCGCTAACCGAAGCCATGTTCCATGGTGGAAGTTTCAGTTTTGGACAACAATCCTCAAATCTCTAATGAGAAAAGAATTAATTGTTGTTGAATGCTTAAAGCATTAAAAGAGGAGTCCATTATCTGTTGTCTATGTTGTCCCGATATGGATGTCTAAGTTGAGAATAATCAAAAGCGAGAAATCCAAATGCGAGCTTTCTCCTTAGACCTTTGTACAGGCGGCATAGAGGTACCCCTTTGTGATACTTGGTTAAAGCATATGTATTGCGGTGATAATCCAGGTAGTCCAAGCTAATTAGGACAAGGTGCGGGCACTATTGGTACACTATGCATGAGGCTTGCAACTTATAAGATATAATTTACATGATGCATATGCTTTATTACTACCGTTGACAAAATTGTTTCATGTTTTCAAAATCAAAGCTCTAGCACAAATATAGCAATCGATGCTTTTCCTCTATGAGGACCATTCTTTTACTTTCAATGTTGAGTCAGTTCACCTATTTCTCTCCACCTCAAGAAGCAAACACTTGTGTGAACTGTGCATTGATTCCTACATACTTGCTTATTGCACTTATTATATTACTCTATGTTGACAATATCCATGAGATATACATGTTACAAGTTGAAAGCAACCGCTGAAACTTAATCTTCTTTTGTGTTGCTTCAATGCCTTTACTTTGAATTATTGCTTTATGAGTTAACTCTTATGCAAGACTTAATTGATGCTTGTCTTGAAGTGCTATTCATGAAAAGTCTTTGCTTTATGATTCACTTGTTTACTCATGTCATATACATTGTTTTGATCGCTGCATTCACTACATATGCTTTACAAATAGTATGATCAAGATTATGATGGCATGTCACTCCAGAAATTATCTTTGTTATCGTTTTACCTGCTCGGGACGAGCAGAACTAAGCTTGGGGATGCTGATACGTCTCCGACGTATCGATAATTTCTTATGTTCCATGCCACATTATTGATGTTATCTACATGTTTTATGCACACTTTATGTCATATTCGTGCATTTTCTCGGAACTAACCTATTAACAAGATGCCGAAGTGCCGGTTCATTTTCTGCTGTTTTTGGTTTCAGAAATCCTAGTAACGAAATATTCTCGGAATCGGACGAAATCAACGCCCAGGTTCCTATTTTACCCGGAAGCATCCAGAACACACGAGAACCGCCAGAGAAGGGAGGCAGGGCCACCACACCACACCCCGGCGCGGCCTAGGGGGGGGGCGCGCCCCCCTAGGGTGTGGGCCCCCCTTCGACCTTCCTGCGCCGCCTCTTCGCCTATAAGAAGCCCCTGGATCAGAAAACCCTACACCGATTGACGAAACCCACGAAAACCTGCCGGAGCCGCCGCCATCGCGAAGCCAAGATGCGGGGGACAGGATCTCTGTTCCGGCACCCTGCCGGAGCGGGGAAGTGCCCCCGGAAGGCTTCTCCATCGACACCGCTGCCATCTCCACCGCCATCTTCATCACCGCTGCTGCTCCCATGAGGAGGGAGTAGTTCTCCATCGAGGCTCGGGGCTGTACCGGTAGCTATGTGGTTAATCTCTCTCCATGTACTTCAATACAATGATCTCATGAGCTGCTTTACATGATTGAGATTCATCTGAGTTTTGTATCACAATTCATCTATGTGCTACTCTAGTGATGTGTTATTAAAGTAGTTCTATTCCTCCTGCACGTGTGTAAAGGTGACAGTGTGTGCACCGTGTTAGTACTTGGTTTGTGCTATGATCATGATCTCTTGTAGATTATGGAGTTAACTATTGCTATGATAATATTGATGTGATCTATTCCTCCTACATATGCATGAAGGTGACAGTGTGCATGCTATGCTAGTACTTGGTTTAGTAGCGTTGATCTATCTTACACTAAAGGTTACTAAAACATGAGCATTATTGTGGAGCTTGTTAACTCCGGCATTGAGGGTTCGTGTAATCCTACGCAATGTGTTCATCATCCAACAAAAGTGTAGAGTATGCATTTATCTATTCTGTTATGTGATCAATGTTGAGAGTGTCCACTAGTGAAAGTGTAATCCCTAGGCCTTGTTCCTAAATACTGCTGAGTTACTACTGCTTGTTTACTGTTTTACTGTGTTACTACTGCTGCAATACTACCACCATCAATTACGCGCCAAGCACTTTTCTGCCACCGTTGCTACCGCTCATACTTATTCATACCACCTGTATTTCACTATCTCTTCGCCGAACTAGTGCACCTATTAGGTGTGTTGGGGACACAAGAGACTTCTTGCTTTGTGGTTGCAGGGTTGCATGAGAGGGATATCTTTGACCTCTTCCTCCCTGAGTTCGATAAACCTTGGGTATCCACTTAAGGGAAACTTGCTGCTGTTCTACAAACCTCTGCTCTTGGAGGCCCAACACTGTCTACAGGAAAGGAGGGGGAACGTAGACATCAGAAGCCCAAGTCCAAGTCTTTCTCTGCTCAAGTTTTGGAGGAACAACTCCAAGTAGAACGAGTTGCAACAGCTATGCTAAGAACAAAAGTTGACATGTTGAGATTGAGATTAGAAGCATGTGATGCCCTACTGCACGAGGCCAATCAAGTTCGTTATAATCTCCCAAAGACTAAGAAAATGCCATAGATAATTGGAGATGAACACTACATAGTGAGTACATTGGTCTTGTGAAATGTTTCCTTAGAATAAGGCACCGTTCCTACTTTTGTTGGTGGATGCATTTATCTGCGGTTGGGATCAACTTGGTAGTTCTTCCTGTGGATGTTATATAAATTAATTGCATTGCCTTTTTCAATCAGTTCGAACTTAAATGGTAACATAGCCTTGGTCTCAAGTTTGAATTGTCGAACGCGTGGTTTAATTTAATCTCAGTCGGGCGGCAAAATCTCCCACCAATCCTGAAATATTTCAAACGCATTTTTGAATGGGATTAAGAAGATAGATCATGATCATGGTAGTGACCTATATTCAACGTGATGATGATTTGATTTTGCACTCAGCCTTGAACAGGGGTACTAGTACGGTGTCAATTTTTTTTTATCATTATACTTGACCGTAGCCAAATTCAAAATCTCATAGCGGCAAAACTTCCCACCCATAAAATACAAAAAATTCACATGCTTCCAAATTACCATTCTACCCCTGTGGAGATGGCAGCAAAGTCGGTTGGTCGGGGGGGGGTCTGCCCGTCATTTTTTTGGATCACCACCTCCCTAGCCCAGAAACCCTCCCAAAAAAATTCATTTCCCTCAGTCTCTCCTCTGAGACCACACCCACCGGAACTTCCCAAGTCGCTCTCTCTGAGATATGGCATGATCGTTGTAACAAATTTCAACGTGATGATGATTTGATCCTGCACTCGGCCTTGAACATAAGTACTAGTACAATCTCACAAATTTTTTATCATTATACTTTGCGAGATTTAGCGGATGCGCCAAATTCAGAGATAGATCATGATCATGGTAACACAATATTCAATGTAATGATGATTTGATGTTGCACTCGACCTTGAACATAAGTACTAGTACGGTCTCACAATTTTGTATCATTATACTTTGCAAGTTTTAGCGGATGCGCCCATTTTCAGAGGATCATGGTAACAAATTTTCAACGTGATGATGATTTGATGTTGCACTCGACCTTGAACAGAAGTACTACTACTGTCTTACAATTTCTATATCATTATACTTTGCAAGATTGAGCGGATGCGCCAAATTCAGAGATAGATCATGATCATGGTAACAAATTTTCAATGTGATGATGATTTGATGTTGCACTCGGGCTTGAACAGAAGTACCGTCTCACAAATTCTTTATCATTATACTTTGCAAGATATAGCGGATGCGCCAATTTCAGAGATAGATCATGATCATGGTAACAAATTTTCAACGTGATGATGATTTGCTGTTGCACTCGGCCTAGAAGAGAAGTACTAGTACGGTCTCACAATTCTTTTTATCATTATACTTTGCAAGATCTAGCGGATACGCTAATTTCAGAGATAGATCATGATCATGGTAGTGACTGATATTTAGTGTGATGATGATTTGATTTTGCACTCGGCCTTGAACAGAGGTACTAGTACGGTCTCACAATTTTTTATCATTATACTTGGACGGTAGCCAAATTCAAAATCTCATAGCGGCAAAACTTCCCGCCCACAAAATACAAAAATTTCACACGCTTCCAAATTCCCATTCTACCCCTATGGAGATGACAGCAAAGTCGGTTGGTGGGGGGTATGCCCGTCATTTTTTGGATCACCACCTCCCTAGCCCGGAAACCCTCCCCAAAAAAATTCATTTCCCTCAGACCACCCACCGGAACTTCCCAAGTCGCTCTCTCTCCCACCTCCACGACCACCGCACCGGAACATCCCCGCCAGACTTCCCTGGCCTACCCGAGGCCTCGCGATCCTCGTCATCCGGCTGCCTGCCGGAGCCGCTTCATCGACGCCGTCATCAACCGGACCGGATCATCCCCGCCGAACCTCGAAACCATATGCTCATCCAGCAGTCTACCGCAGTCGCTTCAGCTGCGGTATCGTCCACCCCACCGGAGCCGCTTCGCCGGATCCGTCGTCCACCGCATCGGATCTTGCTCACCGACAACGCTGTGCATGAACTGGATCTGCTTCACCGGCGCCGTGCATGATCTAAACTCTTCTACTATCGCTTTTCTATTGCTTGCCTGCAAGTTCTTGTTTAATCTTGGGGGAACCTGTTTGTGCTAACGACGCGCCGTTACGTTTTTGCAGATGAGATGAGTAACCATGAAGTGTAATGGCCGTCTCTCCAACCCCAAGTAGCACATGTAGCGTACTTCATCACCGGATCTATCAACCCCAGGAAGATCTGCTGTGACTCCCACAGAGTGCTTCTCCTAATGTAAGTCCCTTGTTTTAGCGCCATGTTCTGGGTTCAGATGCTTGTTTGTCTGAAGCTCTTTTAGTTCATTCCTAGCTATGACCGTAACACCTTGATACGTCCCAAACGTATCTATAATTTCTTATGTTCCATGCTACTTTTATGATGATACTCACATGTTTTATATACATTATATGTCGTTATTATGCATTTTCCAGCACTAACCTATTGACGAGATGCCGAAGAGCCAGTTGCTGTTTTCTGCTGTTTTTGGTTTCAGAAATCCTAGTAAGGAAATATTCTCAGAATTGGACGAAATCAACGCCCAGGGGCCTATTTTTACACGAAGCTTCCAGAAGACCGGAGGACTTACGAAGTGGGGCCACGAGGCGCCGCCACAACAGGGCGGTGCGGCCCAGGTGCTGGCCGCGCGGCCCTAGAGTGTGGGGCCCTCGTGTGGCCCCCTGACCTACCCTTCCGCCTACTTAAAGCCTCCGTCGCGAAACCCCCAGTACCGAGAGCCACGATACGGAAAACCTTACAGAGACGCCGCCGCCACCAATCCCATCTATGGGGATTCAGGAGATCGCCTCCGGCACCCTGCCGGAGAGGGGAATCATCTCCCGGAGGACTCTTCATCGCCATGATCGCCTCCGGATTGATGTGTGAGTAGTTCACCCCTGGACCATGGGTCCATAGCAGTAGCTAGATGGTCGTCTTCTCCTAATTGTGCTATCATGCTCGATCTTGTGAGCTGCCTATCATGATGAAGATCGTTTCTTTGTAATCCTACATGTTGTGTTTGTTGGGATCCGATGGATATTGAATACTATGTGAAGTTGATTATCAATCTATCATATATGAGTTGTTTATGTTCTTGCATGCTCTCCGTTGCTAGTAGAGGCTCTGGCCAAGTTGACACTTGTGCCTCCAAGAGGGAGTATTTATGCTCGCTAGTGGGTTCATGCCTCCATTAAATGCAGGACGATGTGAGAAAGTTCTAAGGTTGTGGATGTGCTGTTGCCACTAGGGATAAAACATCGATGCTTTGTCTAAGGATATTTGTGTTGATTACATTACGCACCATACTTAATGCAATTGTCTGTTGCTTGCAACTTAATACCGGAAGGGGTTCGGATGATAACCTGAAAGTGGACTTTTTAGGCATAGATGCATGCTGGATGGCGGTCTATGTACTTTGTCGTAATGCCCTGATTAAATCTCATAGTACTCATCATGATATTTGTATGTGCATTGTTATGCCTTCTTTATTTGTCAATTGCCCAACTGTAATTTGTTCACCCAACATGCTATTTATCTTATGGGAGAGACACCGCTAGTGAACTGTGGACCCCGGTCTATTCTTTACATCTAAAATACAATCTACTGCAATACTTGTTCTTTACTGTTCTTCGCAAACAATCATCTTCCACACAATACAGTTAATCCTTTGTTCACAGCAAGCCGGTGAGATTGACAACCTCACTGTTACGTTGGGGCAAAGTACTTTGGTTGTGTTGTGCAGGTTCCACGTTGGCGCCGGAATCCCTGGTGTTGCGCCGCACTACATTCCGCCACCATCAACCTTCAATGTGCTTCTTGACTCCTACTGGTTCGATTAAACCTTGGTTTCTTACTGAGGGAAACTTGCTACTGTGCGCATCACACCTTCCTCTTGGGGTTCCCAACGGACGTGTCAACTACACGCATCAAGCAAATTTCTGGCGCCGTTGCCGGGGAGATCAAGACACGCTGCAAGGGGAGTCTCCACTTCCAATCTCTTTACTTTGTTTTTGTCTTGCTTTACTTTATTTACTACTTTGTTTGCTGCACTTAAACAAAACACAAAAAAATTAGTTGCTAGCTTTACTTTATTTACTGTCTTGCTCTCTATATAAAAAACACAAAAAAAATTAGTTACTTGCATTTACTTTATTTACCTTCTGTTTATTTCATCATGTTTCCTCCTAAGTACACTCTAAAAGACATACCGGTAGGCCGAGGGTCTATAATTGGAAGAGATACTATAGAAGATTTTTTCACTCATGTTAGTACAGCTAGATTTTGAAGATAGACACTTGGTAGAACTTGCTCCTACTTATGAAATTGCTGCTGCTTCTTTAGTTCGCATGTTGGAAACTAAATTTGTTAATCTCAATCCTATAATCCAACATATGTTTCTTACACTCTCTGATAAGGAGGAAGGAGAAAAGAAAGATTTTGTCTTAGAAACCCTTCTTAAAAAATTTGGTGGTGTAGCAAGAGAGGCTAGAAAAGTCTTTATTAAATATAAGATGCTTGGTTCTTGCACCAACTTTGCTAGTACCCTTGAAAAGATGGACATTGATAGAATAAAGTACACTAATAATATTAATGATGTGGGGGATATTAAGACATCAATACCTTGCAAGCTCGCAGGAATGTTCGAGGCACTAGAAAAGAATTTATGATTGGATTGTTCCTGAAAATTTGTTTAATGAGAATAGCAAGCCTAAGAGTAATGAAAAGGGAGCCTCTGAAACTTACATAGATAAGATAACATGCATTGTTGAGGCAACTCCCAACACCCCTGGTAATAATGTTGATGCTTCATCTCTTGATAACACTTGATTCACACTTTCTGCGCCTAGCTGAAAGGCGTTAAAGAAAAGCGCTTGTGGGAGACAACCCATGTTTTTACTACAGTACCTTTGTTTTATATTTGAGTCTTGGAAGTTGTTTACTACTGTAGAAACCTCTCCTTATCTTTATTTTATTGCATTGTTGTGCCAAGTAAAATCTTTGATAGTAAAGTCAATACTAGATTTGGATTACTGCGCAGAAACAGATTTCTTGCTGTCACGAATCTGGGCAGAATTCTCTGTAGGTAACTCAGAAAAATCTGCCAATTTACGTGCGTGATCCTCAGATATGTACGCAACTTTCATTAAATTTGGGAATTTTCATCTGAGCAAGTCTGGTGCCACTTTAAAATTCGTCTTTACGAACTGTTCTGTTTTGACAGATTCTGCCTTTTATTTCGCATTGCCTCTTTTGCTATGTTGGATGAATTTCTTTGTTCCATTAATGTCCAGTAGCTTTGTGCAATGTCCAGAAGTGTTAAGAATGATTATGTCACCTCTGAACATGTAAATTTTTATTGTGCACTAACCCTCTAATGAGTTGTTTCGAGTTTGGTGTGGAGGAAGTTTTCAAGGATCAAGAGAGGAGGATGATACAATATGATTAAGAAGAATGAAAAGTCAAAGCTTGGGGATGCCCCCGTGGTTCATCCCTGCATATTTTAAGAAGACCCAAGCGTCTAAGCTTGGGGATGCCCAAGGCATCCCCTTCTTCATCGACAACATTATCAGGTTCCTCCCCCGAAACTATATTTTTATTCAGTCACATCTTATGTACTTTGCTTGGAGCGTCTGTTTGTTTTTTATTTTTGTTTTGTTTGAATAAAGTCGGATCCCACAATCCTTTATATTGGAGATATTACGCTCCGCTGTTTCGTATGAACACATGTGTTCTTAGCTTTATCTTTAATGTTCATTGCGAAAGTTCAACTACCTCATTCATTGAAATATGGTTGGAAACGGAAAATGCCGCATGTGGTAAATGGTATAATGTCTTGAATAATGTGATACTTGGCAATTGTTGTTCTCATATAGATCTTGTTTAAGCTCTTGCATCATGTACCTTGTACCCATTAATGAATAACTACATAGAGCATGTTAAAATTTGGTTTGCATGATTGTTCTCTCTAAGTCTAGATATTTTCTGGTTGAGGTGTTTGAACAACAAGGAGACGATGTAAAGTCTTATAATGCTTACAATATGTTTATATGTGAGTCTTGCTGCACCATTTTATACTTGAGTTTGCTTCAAACAACCTTGCTAGCCTAGCCTTGTATTGAGAGGAATCCTTCTCGTGCATCCAAAATCCTTGAGCCAATAACCATGCCATTAGTGTCCACCATACCTACCTACCACATGGTATTTCTCCACCATTCCAAAGTACATTACTTGAGTGCTACCTTTAAAATTTCTATTCTTTACCTTTACAATATATAGCTCATGGGACAAAATAGCCTTAAAAACTATCGTGGTGAAGAATATGTACTTATGTGTCTTATTTCTTAGTAAGTTGCTTGTTGAGCAGTAACCATGTTTCTGGGGACGCCATCAACTTTTTACCTTTGTTGAATATCATGTGAGTTGCTATGCATGTTCGTCTTGTCTGAAGTAAGGGCGGTTTTCACAATCAAACGGTTTGAGTATGCATACTGTTAGAGAAGAACATTGGGCCGCTAACTAAAGCCATGAATCATGGTGGAAGTTTCAGTTTGGACATAAAACCTCAATCTCTTATGAGAATATTAACTGTTGTTGAATGCTTAAGCATTAAAAGAGGAGTCCATTATCTGTTGTCTATGTTGTCCCGGTATGGGTGCCTAAGTTGAGAATGATCAAAAGCAAGAAATCCAATGCGAACCTTCTCCTTAGACCCTTGTACAGGCGGCATAGAGGTACCCCTTTGTGACACTTGGTTGAAACATATGTTATGCAATGATAATCCGTGTTAACCCAAGCTAATTAGGACAAGGTGCGAGCACTATTAGTATACTATGCATGAGACTTGCAACTTATAAGATGTCTTATACATAACTCATATGCTTTATTACTACCGTTGACAAAATTGTTTCTTGTTTTCAAAATAAAAGCTCTAGCACAAAAATAGTAATCCATGCTTCCCTCTGCGAAGGGCCTTTCTTCTACTTTATTGTTGAGTCAGTCTACCTATTCTTTCTACCTTAGAAGCAAACACTTGTGTAAACTGTGTGCATTGATTCTTACATGTTTACCTATTGCACTTGTTATATTGCTTTGTGTTGACAATTATCCATGAGGTATACATGTTGAAGTTGAAAGCAATCGCTGAAACTTATATCTTCCTTTGTGTTGTTTCAAAGCTTTCTACTAAGAATTTATTGCTTATGAGTTAACTCTTATGCAAGACTTATTGATGCTTGTCTTGAAAGTATAATTCATGAAAAGTCTTTGCTATATGATTCATTTGTTTACTCATTATCTTCATCATTGCTTCGAATCGCTGCATTCATCTCATGTGCTTTACAATAGTATGATCAAGATTATGATAGCATGTCACTTCAGAAATTATCTTTGTTATCGTTTACCTACTCAAGGGCGAGTAGGAACTAAGCTTGGGGATGCTTGATACGTCCCAAACGTATCTATAATTTCTTATGTTCCATGCTACTTTTATGATGATACTCACATGTTTTATATACATTATATGTCGTTATTATGCATTTTCCGGCACTAACCTATTGACGAGATGTCGAAGAGCCAGTTGCTGTTTTCTGCTGTTTTTGGTTTCAGAAATCCTAGTAAGGAAATATTCTCGGAATTTGACGAAATCAACGCCCAGGGGCCTATTTTTACACGAAGCTTCCAGAAGACCGGAGGACTTACGAAGTGGGGCCACGAGGCGCCGCCACAACAGGGCGGCGTGGCCCAGGTGCTTGCCGCGCGGCCCTAGCGTGTGGGGCCCTCGTGTGGCCCCCTGACCTACCCTTCCGCCTACTTAAAGCCTCCGTCGCGAAACCCCCAGTACCGAGAGCCACGATACGGAAAACCTTACAGAGACGCCACCGCCGCCAATCCCATCTCGGGGGATTCAGGAGATCGCCTCCGGCACCCTGCCGGAGAGGGGAATCATCTCCCGGAGGACTCTTCATCGCCATGATCGCCTCCGGATTGATGTGTGAGTAGTTCACCCCTGGACCATGGGTCCATAGCAGTAGCTAGATGGTCGTCTTCTCCTAATTGTGCTATCATGCTCGATCTTGTGAGCTGCCTATCATGATCAAGATCGTTTCTTTGTAATCCTACTTGTTGTGTTTGTTGGGATCCGATGGATATTGAATACTATGTCAAGTTGATTATCAATCTATCATATATGAGTTGTTTATGTTCTTGCATGCTCTCCGTTGCTAGTAGAGGCTCTGGCCAAGATGATACTTGTGACTCCAAGAGGGAGTATTTATGCTCGATAGTGGGTTCATGCCTCCATTAAATCTGGGACAGTGATAGAAAGTTCTAAGGTTGTGGATGTGCTGTTGCCACTAGGGATAAAACATCGATGCTTTGTCTAAGGATATTTGTGTTGATTACATTACGCACCATACTTAATGCAATTGTCTGTTGCTTGCAACTTAATACCGGAAGGGGTTCGGATGATAACCTGAAAGTGGACTTTTTAGGCATAGATGCATGCTGGATGGCGGTCTATGTACTTTGTCGTAATGCCCTGATTAAATCTCATAGTACTCATCATGATATTTGTATGTGCATTGTTATGCCTTCTTTATTTGTCAATTGCCCAACTGTAATTTGTTCACCCAACAAGCTATTTATCTTATGGGAGAGACACCGCTAGTGAACTGTGGACCCCGGTCTATTCTTTACATCTGAAATACAATCTACTGCAATACTTGTTCTTTACTGTTCTTCGCAAACAATCATCTTCCACACAATACGGTTAATCCTTTGTTCACAGCAAGCCGGTGAGATTGACAACCTCACTGTTACGTTGGGGCAAAGTACTTTGGTTGTGTTGTGCAGGTTCCACGTTGGCGCCGGAATCCCTGGTGTTGCGCCGCACTACATTCCGCCACCATCAACCTTCAACGTGCTTCTTGACTCCTACTGGTTCGATTAAACCTTGGTTTCTTACTGAGGGAAACTTGCTACTGTGCGCATCACACCTTCCTCATGGGGTTCCCAACGGACGTGTCAACTACACGCATCACACCTTGCTATTTTCTAGTTCATTGCTAACTTTAAGCGATTGAACATTTTGGTTTGCATTCCCTGCTCTGTAGATGTAGCCATCATAACTTCTATCTTGGTCAGTCGTTGTTACAAAAATTATAGACTGCTACTATTTTGTTCATGCCAATCTTGTTCTCCCTGAACATGTTGGTTTGCATTCCCTGTACTACAGGTGATGCCATTGTTATTTCTATCTACTTCGTCATAAGCTAATAAAGTAACTGCCTGCTATTAGTTCCTGCATGCTATCGCTCTGCCATCCTGCAGTACAAATTTATTTGAACTCGTCACAGCAGCTACTTCCATCATAATTTTGTCTGCCATCTGATTCTCCAAAAGCTGCAATATTAACTTGTTTCTCTTAATTGGCATGGCGCTCACATATAGAATGGTGAACATATTGGTGTGCATTCCCTCTTCTACAAGTTCACAGGTGATCCCACTATATTCCGTTTCTGGTCCATCCTAAGCCGTAGCATTAACTATCCTATATGTGTTGCTCATTACAACTTTATATCCCGAAACAAATTGATTTGTTTCCCTTATCTACAAGTTTATGAGTGATGCCATTATAACTCCTATCTGTTTTATTCCTAGCTATTATAGTAACATCCTGCTATTTTTTAGTTCATGGCCAATTTTAAGTAATTGCACATGTTGGTTCGCATTCTGATGCGCGTGAAACACACGTCCGTTGGGAACCCCAAGAGGAAGGTGTGATGTGCACAGCAGTAAGTTTTCCCTCAGAAAGAAACCAAGGTTTATCGAACCAGGAGGAGCCAAGAAGCACGTTGAAGGTTGATGGCGGAGGGATGTAGTGCGGCGCAACACCAGTGATTCCGGTGCCAACGTGGAACCTGCACAACACAACCAAAGTACTTTGCCCCAACGTAACAGTGAGGTTGTCAATCTCACCGGCTTGCTGTAACAGAGGATTAACCGTATTGTGTGGAAGATGATTGTTTGCAGAAAACAGTAAAGAACAATTGCAGTAGATTGTATGCGATGTAAAGAATAGGACCGGGGTCCACAGTTCACTAGAGGTGTCTCTCCCATAAGATAAATAGCATGTTGGGTGAACAAATTACAGTCGGGCAATTGACAAATAGAGAGGGCATAACAATGCACATACATGATATGATAAGTATTGTGAGATTTAATTGGGCATTACGATAAAGTACATAGACCGCTATCCAGCATGCATCTATGCCTAAAAAATCCACCTTCAGGTTATCATCCGAACCCCTTCCGGTATTAAGTTGCAAACAACAGACAATTGCATTAAGTATGGTGCGTAATGTAATCAATAACTACATCCTTGGACATAGCATCAATGTTTTATCCCTAGTGGCAACAGCACATCCACAACCTTAGAACTTTCTGTCACTGTCCCAGATTTAATGGAGGCATGAACCCACTATCGAGCATAAATACTCCCTCTTGGAGTTAAGAGCAAAAACTTGGCCAGAGCCTCTACTAATAACGGAGAGCATGCAAGATCATAAACAACATATAGGTAATAGATTGATAATTAACATAACATAGTATTCTCTATCCATCGGATCCCAACAAACACAACATATAGCATTACAGATAGATGATCTTGATCATGTTAGGCAGCTCACAAGATCCGACAATGAAGCACATAAGGAGAAGACGACCATCTAGCTACTGCTATGGACCCATAGTCCAGGGGTGAACTACTCACTCATCACTCCGGAGGCGATCATGGCGGTGAAGAGTCCTCCGGGAGATGATTCCCCTCTCCGGCAGGGTGCCGGAGGCGCGGGGGGCCACACGAGGGCCCCACACGCTAGGGCCGCGCGGCCAAGACCTGGGCCGCGCCGCCCTAGTGTGGCGGCGCCTCGTGGCCCCACTTCCTTTCCCCCTCGGTCTTCTGGAAGCTTCGTGCAAAAATAGGACCCTGGGCGTTGATTTCGTCCAATTCCGAGAATATTTCCTTTGTAGGATTTCTGAAACCAAAAACAGCAAGTAAAACAAAGAAGCTGGCTCTTCGGCATCTTGTTAATAGGTTAGTGCCGGAAAATGCATAAATACGACATATAATGTGTATAAAACATGTAGATATCATCAATAATGTGGCATGGAACATAAGAAATTATCGATACGTCGGAGACGTATCAGCATCCCCAAGCTTAGTTCCTGCTCGTCCCGAGCAGGTAAACGATAACAAAGATAATTTCTGGAGTGACATGCCATCATAACCTTGATCATACTATTGTAAGCATATGTAATGAATGCAGCGATCAAAACAATGGTAATGACATGAGTAAACAAATGAATCATAAAGCAAAGACTTTTCATGAATAGTACTTCAAGACAAGCATCAATAAGTCTTGCATAAGAGTTAACTCATAAAGCAATAAATCAAAGTAAAGGTATTGAAGCAACACAAAAGAAGATTTAAGTTTCAGCGGTTGCTTTCAACTTATAACATGTATATCTCATGGATATTGTCAATGTAAAGTAATATAACAAGTGCAATATGCAAGTATGTAGGAATCAATGCACAGTTCACACAAGTGTTTGCTTCTTGAGGTGGAGAGAGATAGGTGAACTGACTCAACATAAAAGTAAAAGAAAGGTCCTTCAAAGAGGAAAGCATCGATTGCTATATTTGTGCTAGAGCTTTTATTTTGAAAACATGAAACAATTTTGTCAATGGTAGTAATAAAGCATATGTATCATGTAAATTATATCTTACAAGTTGCAAGCCTCATGCATAGTATACTAATAGTGCCCGCACCTTGTCCTAATTAGCTTGGACTACCGGGATCATCGCAATACACATGTTTTAACCAAGTGTCACAAAGGGGTACCTCCATGCCGCCTGTACAAAGGTCTAAGGAGAAAGCTCGCATTTTGGATTTCTCGCTTTTGATTATTCTCAACTTAGACATCCATACCGGGACAACATGGACAACAGATAATGGACTCCTCTTTAATGCATAAGCATGTAGCAACAATTAGTGTTCTCATATGAGATTGAGGATATATGTCCAAAACTGAAACTTCCACCATGATTCATGGTTTTAGTTAGCGGCCCAATGTTCTTCTCTAACAATATGCATGCTCTAACCATTAAGTGGTAGATCTCCCTTACTTCAGACAAGACGGACATGCATAGCAACTCACATGATATTCAACAAAGAGTTGATGGCGTCCCCAGGAACATGGTTATCGCACAACAAGCAACTTAATAAGAGATAAAGTGCATAAGTACATATTCAATACCACAATAGTTTTTAAGGCTATTTTGTCCCATGAGCTATATATTGCAAGGCGAATGATGGAAATTTAAAGGTAGCACTCAAGCAATTTACTTGGAATGGCGGAGAAATACCATGTAGTAGGTAGGTATGGTGGACACAAATGGCATAGTGGTTGGCTCAAGGATTTTGGATGCATGAGAAGTATTCCCTCTCGATACAAGGTTTAGGCTAGCAAGGTTATTTGAAACAAACACAAGGATGAACCGGTGCAGCAAAACTCACATAAAAGACATATTGTAAACATTATAAGACTCTACACCGTCTTCCTTGTTGTTCAAAACTCAATACTAGAAATTATCTAGACTTTAGAGAGACCAAATATGCAAACCAAATTTTAGCAAGCTCTATGTATTTCTTCATTAATGGGTGCAAAGTATATGATGCAAGAGCTTAAACATGAGCACAACAATTGCCAAGTATCAAATTATCCAAGACATTTTAGAATTACTACATGTAGCATTTCCCGATTCCAACCATATAACAATTTAACGAAGAAGATTCAACCTTCGCCATGAATACTATGAGTAAAGCCTAAGGACATATTTGTCCATATGCAACAGCGGAGCGTGTCTCTCTCCCACACAATGAATGCTAGGATCCATTTTATTCAAACAAAAACAAAAAACAAAAACAAACCGACGCTCCAAGCAAAGCACATAAGATGTGACTGAATAAAAATATAGTTTCAGGGGAGGAACCTGATGATGTTGTCGATGAAGAAGGGAATGCCTTGGGCATCCCCAAGCTTAGACGCTTGAGTCTTCTTAAAATATGCAGGGGTGAACCACCGGGGCATCCCCAAGCTTAGAGCTTTCACTCCTCTTGATCTTGGTATATCATACTCCTCTCTTGACCCTTGAAAACTTCCTTCACACCAAACTTCAAGCAAACTCATTAGAGGGTTAGTGCATAGTCAAAAATTCACATGTTCAGAGGTGACACAATCATTATTAATACTTCTGGACATTGCACAAAGCTACTGGGCATTAATGGATCAAAGAAATTCATCCAACATAGCAAAAGAGGCAATGCGAAATAAAAGGCAGAATCTATCAAAAACAGAACAGTCCGTAAAGACGAACCTGGAAGGGGCACTTAACTTGCTCAAACGGAAAAACTCAAAACTAATGAAAGTTGCGTACATATCTGAGGATCACACACGTAAATTTGCAGATTTTTTTGATTTTTTTACAGAGACTTCAGCGTGAATTCGTGACAGACAGCAATGCTGTTTCTGCGCAGCAATCCAAATCTAGCATCAACTTTACCATAGAGACTTTACTTGGCACAAAAACATGATAAGGAGAGGTTGCTACAGTAGTAAACAACTTCCAAGACTCAAATATAAAACAAAGTACTGTAGTAAAAACATGGGTTGTCTCCCATAAGCGCTTTTCTTTAACGCCTTTCAGCTAGGCGCAGAAAGTGTAAATCAAGTATTATCAAGAGATGAAGCATCGACATTCTTACCAGGGGTGTTGGGAGTTACCTCAACAATGCATGTTATCTTATCTATGTAAGTTTCAGAGGCTCCCTTTTCATTACTCTTAGGCTTGCTATTCTCATTAAACAAATTTTCAGGAACAATCCAATCATAATTAGTTTCTAGAGCATCGCTCATTCCCAGGAGCTTACAAGGTACTGTTGTCTTAATCTCCCCACCATCATTAACATTATTAGTGTACCTTACTCTCTCCATGTCCATCTTTTCAAGGATACTAAAAAAATTGGTATAAGAGCCTAGCATATTGTACTTAATAAAGACCTTTCTAGCCTCTCTGCTACACCACCAAATTCTTTAAGAAGGGTTTCTAAGACAAAATCTTTCTTCTCCCCTTCTTCCATATCACCAAGTGTGAGAAACATGTGTTGGATTATAGGATTGAGATTAACAAATTTAGTTTCCAACATGCGAACTAAGGAAGCGGCAGCAATTTCATAAGTAGGAGCAAGTTCTACCAAGTGTCTATCTTCAAAATCTTCAACTTTGCTAACGTGAGTGAAAAAATCTTCTATATTATCTCTTCCAATGATAGACCCACGTCCTACTGGTATGTCTTTTAGAGTGTAATTAGGGGGAAACATGATGAAATAAACAAAAGGTAAATAAAGTAAATGCAAGTAACTAATTTTTTGTGTGTTTTTGATATAGAGAGCAAGACAACAAATAAAGTAAAGCTAGCAACTAATTTTTTTGTGTTTTGTTTAAGTGCAACAAACAAAGTAGTAAATAAAATAAAGCAAGACAAAAAACAAAGTAAAGAGATTGGATTGTGGAGACTCCCCTTGCAGCGTGTCTTGATCTCCCCGGCAACGGCGCCAGAAAACAGTCTTGATGCGCGTGAAACACACGTCCGTTGGGAACCCCAAGAGGAAGGTGTGATGTGCACAGCAGTAAGTTTTCCCTCAGAAAGAAACCAAGGTTTATCGAACCAGGAGGAGCCAAGAAGCACGTTGAAGGTTGATGGCGGAGGGATGTAGTGCGGCGCAACACCAGTGATTCCGGCGCCAACGTGGAACCTGCACAACACAACCAAAGTACTTTGCCCCAACGTAACAGTGAGGTTGTCAATCTCACCGGCTTGCTGTAACAGAGGATTAACCGTATTGTGTGGAAGATGATTGTTTGCAGAAAACAGTAAAGAACAATTGCAGTAGATTGTATGCGATGTAAAGAATAGGACCGGGGTCCACAGTTCACTAGAGGTGTCTCTCCCATAAGATAAATAGCATGTTGGGTGAACAAATTACAGTCGGGCAATTGACAAATAGAGAGGGCATGACAATGCACATACATGATATGATAAGTATTGTGAGATTTAATTGGGCATTACGACAAAGTACATAGACCGCTATCCAGCATGCATCTATGCCTAAAAAGTCCACCTTCAGGTTATCATCCGAACCCCTTCCGGTATTAAGTTGCAAACAACAGACAATTGCATTAAGTATGGTGCGTAATGTAATCAATAACTACATCCTTGGACATAGCATCAATGTTTTATCCCTAGTGGCAACAGCACATCCACAACCTTAGAACTTTCTGTCACTGTCCCAGATTTAATGGAGGCATGAACCCACTATCGAGCATAAATACTCCCTCTTGGAGTTAAGAGCAAAAACTTGGCCAGAGCCTCTACTAATAACGGAGAGCATGCAAGATCATAAACAACACATAGGTAATAGATTGATAATTAACATAACATAGTATTCTCTATCCATCGGATCCCGACAAACACAACATATAGCATTACAGATAGATGATCTTGATCATGTTAGGCAGCTCACAAGATCTGACAATGAAGCACATAAGGAGAAGACGACCATCTAGCTACTGCTATGGACCCATAGTCCAGGGGTGAACTACTCACTCATCACTCCGGAGGCGATCATGGCGGTGAAGAGTCCTCCGGGAGATGATTCCCCTCTCCGGCAGGGTGCTGGAGGCGATCTCCTGAATCCCCCGAGATGGGATTGGCGGCGGCGGCGTCTCAGTAAGGTTTTCCGTATCGTGGCTCTCGGTACTGGGGGTTTCGCGACGAAGGCTTTAAGTAGGCGGAAGGGCAACGCGGGGGGCCACACGAGGGCCCCACACGCTAGGGCCGCGCGGCCAAGACCTGGGCCGCGCCGCCCTAGTGTGGCGGCGCCTCGTGGCCCCACTTCCTTTCCCCCTCGGTCTTCTGGAAGCTTCGTGCAAAAATAGGACCCTGGGCGTTGATTTCGTCCAATTCCGAGAATATTTCCTTTGTAGGATTTCTGAAACCAAAAACAGCAGAAAACAACAACTGGCTCTTCGGCATCTTGCTAATAGGTTAGAGCCGGAAAATGCATAAATACGACATATAATGTGTATAAAACATGTGGATATCATCAATAATGTGGCATGGAACATAAGAAATTATCGATACGTCGGAGACGTATCACATTCCCTGCTCTATAGCTTTTGGCATCGTAACTTCTATATTTGGTTTACATTCCCTATAGCTTTTGGCATCGTAACTTCTATATTTGGTTTACATTCCTTGCTCTGTAGATCTAGCCATCATAACTTTATCTTGCTCAGTCGTTGTTACAAAAATTATGGCCTGCTACTATGTTGTTTGTGCCAATTTTTTACTCCATGAACATGTTGGCTTGCATTGCCTGTACTACAGGTGATGCCATTGTTTTGTATCTAGTTCATTGTAAGCTAACAAAGTAAGGACTTAGTTTGGCATGCTATCACTCTGCTATCTAGCCTGTAGTACAAATAAACTTGTCATACTACTAGATAATAATTTTGCGTGCCATCTTGTTCTTCAAAAGCTGCATTATTGACTTGTTTCTCTGACTTGGCATGACGCTCACATATGGAATGCTGAACATATTGGTTTGCATTCTGACAAGGTATCAACTTGTCAATGCCTACGGATTGTAGACTAGGGTTTAGTTGGATGTAGAGGGCAAGTAGATCTCGAAGGTTTCAGCCGAAAAGTGCTCGACGATTATGAAAACTAGGGATGTGTTGACAATAAACTCGATACTTTCTTTGTCCCTCGACTCCCCCTTATATAGGAGGTGGAGCCGAGGGTTTCGTAATACACAAGTTTACAGAGTCCGGGAGGGTTTCTAACCCGTCCCGCAAGATTACAAGTATCCTTTCCTAATACAACTCTAGCCTTCCTTAATAGTATCTTGGGCTTCCGAATCTTCTTATCCTTCGGGTCGTGGGCCTTCAGTAAACCCCGGGTACCATCTTCGGTAGGCCCATTGGGGATGCCTATGTCAGTAGCCCCCGAGATTTTGCTTGAATCGCAGAATCAGGGAAAATCTCCAACTTTATATTTGTTCAATACATCTACCGAAATTTATCACATATCTTTTAAATATGCAATTCTATATTGTACAGGGATAATAGTAGTTGGGGCTAGTTCATCTGACGGATCAGGTACTAGTTAACTGCTCTAGTGGCAATCCGCAAAAACCTACTTCAAGATCACGTCCCTGGACATGATCTCGGGATACTGGTGTAAACTTCGACAGGTGCCGCTTAAGGTCTTACCATTTTGTCGAGTCCCAGTCTTATTTTATCGGGTACCTAACGCGTCCGTTAGGATTTTTCTTCGTATCTGTTGATACGGAAAAAAGTAGCAAACCGACGTCAGAGACGGCGCCACGCCGCTCAGAACGGATCTGGGGTCTTACCTTAGCAAAGTTTTGCGGCATTCAGAGATTATTCGCTACTTTGGCGCTCTGAGAATATATTGTCGAGTGCTTTTTCGGCTGTTGGAATAGCACATTTTATTGAGTCAACGGATGACTTATTTTGCCTTCCCGATGGGAGTATATGTAGAGTTATTTGTATAACTCAAAATATACTCACTTCTTATTCTTTCTTCTTTTGCTCTTTCTTTCTTAATTTCATCGGGCACGTGAACAGCGTTCCCGATGGGAGTAGCCCCCGAGGCTACAGCCAAGGACTTGTGCTTGGTTGTAGGCTCAACAATTAATAGCTCATGTCGCTATATTGGTTTATTCTTTCTCGAGCTTTCTATATCTATCGGGTGCGCGACCAGCGCTCCCGATGGGAGTAGCCCCCGAGGCTATGAACAAATACTTGTATTTGATCATAGGCTCTCGCCATTTCTATTTTGTCATACTTGAATATTTCTTTTTTCCGAAGTAGCCCCCGAGCATTTGGGCAAAAACTTGTATTTGATCAAAGGCTCCCGAAATAATCAATAATCTTCTGCTGTCGAAATTCTTGTCAAGCGTCATTGTCGAAATTTTCTCTTGTCAAGGTGACATCATTGCTTACGATAGCCACGATTACTGTACCGGGAACATGCGAGAACCGCTTCTATCTCTGCCTTGTGGGTCCAATTTTCCTATCCAGTTGACACGTCGTGCAAGTGGGGGACACACGTCCTCCGCTTTTTCTGGCACTCGCACTGTATCGCCTGTCCGTTCATTTCTCAGTAAAAAACCATTTTTACCCCTTGTCCACGTGTTTGCCATCTGCCTCATAATTTTTGCATCTAACGGTTGCGACGACTCGCCGCACCACTACATAAGGCCATCGTCTTCCTCCTTCAACACTTTCGCTCGCGCCGCATCTCTGCTCCTCCTCTGCAAATCCTCCATTGCTCCCATTGCTTCAAGCACTCAACCACGCTCACACCCTTCGCCGCCAAGTCCATTGATGCCGCCTCGCATCCGTTTGACTAGGCATAGCACGCCGGAGTCGAAGACGACGACAACAGAGCTGGGAAGCGCCGAGTGGGAGAGATCCAAGATCTCTGCCCAAGACATCAATATGCTGAAGAAGATGGGATTCAGCAAGAAGGACTCGCTCCAGTTCCCCAAGGAGGAGAGCTACCCGAAGCCTCCAATCGATTATCGGGTTAGTTTCGTTGACCATCTCATCCGAGGGCTTTCTCCCCCAATCCACGAATTTCTCCGTGGTCTCCTTTTTGTCTATGGGCTTCAGTTGCACCATCTGACGCCCAATTCCATCCTCCACGTGTCGATCTTTATCACATTGTGTGAGTGCTTCCTCGGGGTCCAACCTAATTGGGCTCTGTGGAAGCGTATTTTCTGCCTTCGCCGTAATGGCTCTCACAACGTCGCCTACAACATTGGCGGCGTTGTTATCTGTGTTCGTTCTGACGTCGAATATTTCGACGTCAAATTCCCCGACTCCGTCCAAGGTTGGCGAAAGAAGTGGTTGTATATCCATGAAGAAAGCTCCGATCCAGTGGAGGAGAACATCACCCCTTTTGACGGAGAAGCTAAAATCCTTCGCCGCCGTTCCTGGGATGCTGAAGCTACCGAAGCTGAGAAGTTGGCGACATAAGCGCTGATGACTCGCATCCACGAACTACAGAACACCCGCGGCAAGGAACTTTCGGGTATTGAGATTACCGCCTATTTCCTTAGGACTAGAGTGCAACCTCTTCAGGCTCGCAAAAATCCCTTCTGGAAGTACGCTGGTGAAAAAGATGTCAACAGGCTTTCAAAAGATCTTCCTTTGAAGGATTTTGAAAAGCTTATCCGCAAAATCTCATCACTCAACAAGAAGGATTCAGTTCCATCCTCTTGCCGTATTGCGCCATATAGTAGCGCCAATCCCCTTCCCGAGGTAATTTTTCTTTTTAATTGCTATATTGTCTCCTCGAGTTTTATTATTTGACGACTACTGTCTTGCTAACGCCTTTTTGTCGACACTCCTTCTTTATCTCAGAACCACCCCGTCCTTGCTTCTCTTCCTCCTCTTCCTGAAGGTGGAGAAGTTGAGGACCGTGCCGTTGTCGATGATGACAACCAAGGCACCTCGCGCCCTGCCACTGAAGTCGCGGGTTCTCACAAATCCGCGGCTTCCGCTGAGTCAGAAGCCACTGCCTCGACACACTCCCTTCCTCACGCTTCTCCAAGGATCAAGAGGAAAAGGGATGAAGTCAAAGATTCCGGCACCTCCAAAGCCGAAGAATCTGAGCCTTCAGATAGGAAGGAAGCTTTCAATCCATATACTGATGCCCTCGTCAGCTCGTAAGTTATTCCTTACTTCTTACTTTTTTGTTTTGACGTTTCTTGTCTATCTTGCTTCTTATACTATCGCCATTTTACTGTAGTGGTGACGAGGAAGAAGAACAACCTATTGACGCGACTGCTCGAATGAGTACGTCGCGTACTTTAGTTGTGTCTGAAGCTCAGCATGATGGGGATGAAACTTCGCCTCTCCAACAGGACACCGAGCAAGCGCCTCCAGTTGAAAGCCCCCGAGCCCCTACTCCAAAGAGAGCAAGGGTCGAGCCATCCAAGGAACCTATCCAATTTCCTGGTGGCTCTTCGACACCTTCATTGGATGATGTAAGTTCCAAATCTTTCAATACTTCCATCTTCTCTTTGTTTTTTGCTAAATGTTGTCGAATTTACATTGGCTATATTGACTTCTTTTTCTCCCTTGGTCATTTTTTCAGCCTCTAATGAAGGAGTTTATTCGTCTTGGTACCCAATTTGTCGGGTACCGTGACTATTCCAAGAAGCTAGAACGTATTACCTTTATTTTCCTCTGTTGCATGTGTACCATTATGTTGTCATGATATTTGACTGTCATTCATTTTGCCAGGAGATCTTGCGGAAGCCAACAAGCGTGCTGACGCTCTTGCTACTAAGTTAGAGCAGAGCGAAAAGGCTCGCAAGAAAGCTGAAAAGGATGCTGCCGCCATCGAAGATCTTCGAAAGAGACTTTATGACGCAGAAACTTCCTTGAGCGAGAATATATCTCAGCAATCAGCTCGAGAAACAGAAATCCTCACTCGCTTGGAGTCGCAGAGTCGACGTTTTGTTAGTAAGTGCCTGAATCCTTGTGCATTTCCTCGGGTTACTTCACATTTTCCCTGCAATCTTTATTTACAAGCTACTCTTTGCTTGTTTTTAGGGAGAACTCATCAAGAATACAAAGTTGAGGGTCCTGAAGGCGACGAGCTTCTTGATGCGCTGACCCTTCTTGAGATTCATGGGGATGAAGCACGCGACGGCCTTGAAAACGCTGAGGCAGGTCTGTCGAAGCTTTTCCCCTACTTCTTCCCGAAGAAAGAGGTCCCCAATACTTTTGTTGATCTCGCCAAAGCCTTCAACGAGCCGGAAGATCTTGGGCTAAAACTTCGCCAAGAGGGTCTGAAGATTGGCGTTGAGGGCACCATCGCGCTGATCGCTAATAGCCAGCAAAACGTCGACTGGACCAAGGTTGGCGACATAGGGGAGATGGAGACGAAGAAATGGCAATCTCTAATTAGAGCTGCCAAGCCTCCCGCAAGACCAATCCTTTCCTTCCTTGGTGTTAAACCAACACCTGCTCCAAGCCCATCCAAGCCGGAGGTCAAATAGACCACCGTGTCCTCTCTTTTTTTGTAGTTCTATCTTTTGATGCTGTCGCCCTAGTAGTTTTGTCGACAACTACTTCAGTAGTCCAGTAGTGACCTTTCTTTTGTAATAGCAATGTACATACTTCGAGATTTAATGGAAATCTATGTTTGCTGGATGATTGATGTCGAAAAATCTTTATTTTCAGTTGATTTTTGACAACTATTCTGCAACTCCTAGTCCTTCCGATGTTTTACCTGCTTCCTCTCACTCGAAGAAAGTGCTTGTTCATACTGAACTTGGTGAAGATTCCTCGAGTACAAATTTAGCACAAGAGTTGGAAGAGCTTCGTCAACAACTTCAGTATGCGAAGAAGCAAACACTTGTGATGATGGAGCAATCTCGCAAGGCATCCGAAAAAGCGGAATTTGCACTTCAGCAAGCTCGAGAAGCCATAGATGCTAAGGAAGCCACCGTTTCTGAAGCTGTAAAGGCAACCACTCGAGAGAATTTAATGCTAGATTTGATGAATGAAGCCAGTGCAGATATGTCAGGTATGCTTTCTCCAATCAACACTTCTTTTGTATTCCTGTTGTTCTTTTTTCTGAAATTCCTATGCCGTCGCCGAATAGGTTCCTTTCTTGATGCTGCTGCCGAAGACGAGAGGGTAAACACAAGGACCAATCTCCTTGTTAACCTTTCTCTTGACCATGGGTCTCTTTTCTGGGCCACTCCAGAACGTACCCGACAGATTGTCAGGTTTCAAGACCGCGCCTGTCAAGTTCGCGAGTTCCTTGATTTCTGCACCAGGACCTTGTCCCTGGTTTACAAGACGATGTTTCCTCGGAACGAGGCACCCGATACTCTTCTTGGTCTCATCGAAAAATTTCGGGATGCTCCTCGTATTCATAAGTTTGTGCGAGCTCAACTATCTGCTGGAGCAAGATTCGCCATGATTATGATACAGATCTGTTACCGAAAATTAGACCTGACGACGATTGTCTCCAAGTGCCTGGCCAAGCAATCGAAGAGAAAAGGAACATCGACAAGATCAATGATATTGTAACTCCTGTGGCCGAGGAAATGATGGACGAGCTTCTTCGGATGGACTCTGAATTTTTTGTCAAAGGAAGTTATGCCGAACATACGATGACTGCTGCAAATAACAAAGGGCTGTCCATAGATAGTATATTACGTAGGGATTGATATTTCTTCTTGTAACTTGCCGAACTTTCTCAGGAATTGCATCTTCTATGTTATAAACATATTCTATATTGTAAAGCCAAAGAATGTATTTATTTTTCTTCATCAAGCCCCCGAGTATTTCAGTGGTGTATCTTTTTATTCGTGTATGCGAGGTTTTAAACCAAGGCCACCAAACTTTCGTTGACTATATTTGCGGGTACTAGCCCCCGAGTGCTTTGCTCTATTTTGATTGCTATTTTGTACCTTCTTTTTATTTAGCGGGGTATTTGGTGCCAAGGCGAGGTATTTTGCAAGTTGTATTCGTCGACATTGTATATGTATATTGTATCTTCTGGGTATAAGCCCCCGAGCCTGTTGAAAAGATATATGATTCAACTATCTTTATTATATTGCAGCACCGCGAGCCCGCCTCATTAAAAACCTTTTCCGGCCCCACTCGGTGCCCCGAAAAAGGAAAAGAGTGCGTCTGAAAACTCGCGGGCGTTTCAGTACATTGTATTTTTACAAGGATAGCTATATTTTGTCACTAAGCGTAGAAACGCCTTAGCTGTGCCACGTTCCAGGGGTTTTTCTCGGGAACCCCTGTATTCTTATCTTTGATCCTGTATGCTCCTCCTTTGATTACTTCCGTGACGACGTAAGGGCCAAGCCATGGCGACTCGAGTTTTTCAGTATGATCTTGATTGAGTCGCAGAACTAAGTCTCCAACCTGAAAGGACCTTGGTCGCAAACATCGACTGTGGTAATTTTTCAGGTCTTGCTGATATTTGGTGACCCTTGATAATACTTCGTCTCGAGCTTCGTCCAGTGCGTCGACGTCGTCTTCCAATGCTCTCCTGGAAGCTTCTTCATTGTATTCTGTGACTCTCGGAGAATCGTGCTCTATTTCTATTGGCAGTACTGCCTCTGCTCCATGGACCAGGAAAAATGGAGTCTCCTGTGTCGCTGTATTTGGTGTTGTTCGGATGCTCCATAGCACACTCGGCAACTCCTCTGGCCAAGTATGTCGAGCTTTTTCCAGTGGCCCTAACAAACGCTTCTTGATACCATTGCAGATGATACCATTGGCTTTCTCGACTTGGCCATTGGTTTGAGGATGCGCGACAGACGCGAAGTGCAATTTGATGCCCACCTCTGCACAGTACGCCTTGAATTCCTTGGATGTGAAGTTACTTCCATTGTCCGTGACGATGCTATGAGGCACTCCAAATCGAAAAACAATTCTTTTCATGAACTTTATGGCTGACGCTGCATCTGGTGAATTTATCGGCTTCGCTTCTATCCACTTGGTGAATTTGTCAACGGCGACGAGCATGTACTCGTATCCTCCTGGCGAGGCTTTGTGTAACTTTCCCACCATGTCGAGACCCCAGTGCGCGAAGGGCCAAGATAGGGGTATTGGCATTAGTTCCGCTGCCGGAGAGTGAGGCTTTGCAGCAAATCTCTGGCACGCGTCACAAGTTCGCACTATCTCCTTCGCGTCCTCAATTGCTGTTAACCAGTAAAATCCCGCTCGAAAAACCTTGGCCGCGATAGCTCGGCTACTTGCATGATGACCGCATACTCCTTCGTGTACTTCCTTCAGAATTACCCTTCCTTCTTCGGGTGTAACGCATCTTTGTAACACTCCTGAGATACTTCGTTTGTATAACTCTCCTTTGATCACAGTGAAAGCTTTGGAGCGCCTAATAACTCGCCTTGCTTCAACTGGATCGTCGGGTATTGTTTTTCTTAGGATGTATGATATGTACGCTTGCATCCACGGTATTTGCACCATCATGACTAGCTCCTGTTCCTCTTCTTCTTCTTCCAGTGGTTCTTTTGCAACACCCGAGGGTTTTTCATCCTTCTCCTTCTTTTTTGGTTTCGTCGGCTTGGTGGATCTCTCGCTTATTTCTTCCCAAAACACGCCTGGAGGAATCGCCAAACATTGCGACCCGATATTTGCAAGAACATCGGCTTCGTCATTGCTTAACCTGCTGATGTGGTTTACCTCGCATCCATCAAACAGTTTCTCCCGCTCGTTTACATTTCCTTGTATGCCACCATGCTATCATTGACTGCATCACATTGGTTCATGACTTGTTGGGCCACCAATTGTGAGTCACCAAAGATTTTTAGTCGAGTTGCGCCACAAGCTTTCGCCATCTTCATCCCATGTATAAGAGCTTCGTATTCTGCCTCGTTGTTGGACGCGTTTGGGAACGTCATCCGTAAGACATACTTTAATTTGTCGCCTTCAGGTGATATGAGGATTACGCCTGCTCCAGCTCCCTCTAATCTCTTGGATCCATCGAAGTTCATGGTCCAAGTTCTCGATAAGTCCGGATGTCCTGTATTTTGCAACTCCATCCACTCTGCGATGAAATCTGGCAGAATTTGCGACTTTATTGCTTTTCTTTTTTCATACGTGATGTCCCGAGGGGAAAGTTCTATTCCCCAAAGGGAGACACGGCCTGTAGCTTCTGGATTGTTTAGTATATTGGATAGAGGAGCCTCGTTGACCACTATTATCGGATGCGCCGAAAAATAGTGCTGCAATTTTCTTGCGGTTGTAAACACTCCATATGCTAGCTTCTGGTACTGCAGGTACCGCTGTTTTGAAGGCGATAAAACTTCACTGATGAAGTATACCAGTCTCTGCACTCCGTGGAGTTTTCCTTCTTCTTCTCTTTCGACAACTAGCGCTATGCTGACCACTTGGGGTGTAGCCGCAATGTATAACAGGAGGGGTTCCTTCTCTTTTGGCGCCACCAAGATTGGTGGCGTCGAAATTGTCCGTTTAAGATCCTCGAAAGCCCTATCTGCCTCTTCGTTCCACAGGAACTTTTCTCCTTGTTTGATTAAGGCGTAGAACGGTAGCGCCTTTTCTCCCAGCCTTGCGACGAATCTGCTTAAAGCTGCGACTCGCCCAGTTAATTGCTGTATTTCTCTCAACTTTGTTGGCTTCCTCATTGTTATGATAGCTTGGATTTTTTCGGGATTTGCTTCAATCCCTCTTGCTGAAACCAGGAATCCAAGAAGTTCTCCCGCAGGAACGCCGAAAGAACGTTTTGTCGGATTCAGCTTGAGACAAAATTTGTCGAGGTTGTCGAAGGTTTCTTTCAGATCCTCGATCAACGTTTCCCCCTTTTTTGAAGTTATGACGACATCATCAATGTAGACTTGTACGTTTTTTCCAATCTGTGTTGCTAGGCATTTCTGCATCATCCGCTGATATGTTGCTCCCTCGTTTTTCAAACCAAAAGGCATTGTTCTGTAACAAAACACGCCATACGGTGTGATGAACGCTGTCTTGGCTTCGTCGTCTTCTTTTAATCGGATCTGGTTATAACCAGAATATGCGTCCAAGAAGGAAAGACATTCGCATGCTGCCGTGGAGTCGATAATTTGATCGATCCTTGGGAAGGGAAAGTGATCCTTTGGACAGTGTTTATTGAGGCACGTAAAGTCGACACACATGCGAAGGACTTTCGTGTTTTTCTTCGGCACCATCACTGGGTTAGCTACCCACGTGGCTTCTGTGGATATCTCTTTAATAAAACCAGCATCTTTGAGTCGATCGATTTCTGACAGCATAGCTTTGCGGTTTGTTTCCGAAAAATGCCGCAAAGGTTGTTTGATTGGTCTCGCAATAGGATCCAAGTTTAGGTGGTGCTCGGCAAGTTCCCTGGGTACTCCTGGCATGTCAGCTGGACACCATGCGAAGATTTTCCAGTGCTCACGGAGGAACTCGACGAGCGCGCTTTCCTATGCGAGGTCCATATTTGTTGCAATGGATGTTGTTTTCTTCGGGTCCGTCGGGTGGATCTGCACCTCTTTTGAATCCTTCGCCGTGTTAAAGGTTGGTTCCCTGAATGGCCTCCCTGTGTCTGGCAACACATCATAATCAGTGATCCTTGGCGCCAGATATTCTGCTTGCATCCCGAAAGTTTCCGACAGTCGATGAAAATCTTTGTCGCACTTATCAGCTAGCGCGAAACTTCCCTTGGCTGTGATTGGTCCTTTGAGTCCAGGCAACCTCCACAATAAGTACGTGTAATGAGGTACTGATACGTCTCCGACGTATCGATAATTTCTTATGTTCCATGCCACATTATTGATGATATCTACATGTTTTATGCATACTTTATGTCATATTTATGCATTTTCCGGCACTAACCTATTAACGAGATGTCGAAGAGCCAGTTGCTGTTTTCTGCTGTTTTTGGTTTCAGAAATCCTACAAAGGAAATATTCTCAGAATTGGACGAAATCAACGCCCATGGTCCTATTTTGCCACGAAGCTTCCAGAAGACCGAAAGGGAAACGAAGTGAGGCGACGAGGCGGCGACACGCCATGGCGGCGCGGCCCACCTCCTAGCCGCACGGCCCTGTTGTGTGGGCCCCTCGCATCGCCGCTTGACCTGCCCTTCCGCCTACTTAAAGCCTCCGTCGCGAAACCCCCAGTACCGAGAGCCACGATACGGAAAACCTTACTGAGACGCCGCCGCCGCTAATCCCATCTCGGGGGATTCAGGAGATCGCCTCTGGCACCCTGCCGGGGAGGGGAATCATCTCCCGGAGGACTCTTCATCGCCATGATCGCCTCCGGAGTGATGAGTGAGTAGTTCACCCCTGGACTATGGGTCCATAGCAGTAGCTAGATGGTCGTCTTCTCCTTATGTGCTTCATTGTTGGATCTTGTGAGCTGCCTAACATGATCAAGATCATCTATCTGTAATTCTATATGTTATGTTTGTCGGGATCCGATGGATAGAGAATACTATGTTATGGTGATTATCAATTTATTACCTATGTGTTGTTTATGATCTTGCATGCTCTCCGTTATTAGTAGAGGCTCTGGCCAAGTTTTTGCTCTTAACTCCAAGAGGGAGTATTTATGCTCGATAGTGGGTTCATGCCTCCATTAAATGCAGGACGATGACAGAAAGTTCTAAGGTTGTGGATGTGCTGTTGCCACTAGGGATAAAACATTGATGCTATGTCCAAGGATGTAGTTGTTGATTACATTACGCACCATACTTAATACAATTGTCTGTTGTTTGCAACTTAATACCGGAAGGGGTTCGGATGATAACCTGAAGGTGGACTTTTTAGGCATAGATGCATGCTGGATAGCGGTCTATGTACTTTGTCGTAATGCCCAATTAAATCTCACAATACTTATCATATCATGTATGTGCATTGTCATGCCCTCTTTATTTGTCAATGGCCCGACTGTAATTTGTTCACCCAACATGCTATTTATCTTATGGGAGAGACACCTCTAGTGAACTGTGGACCCCGGTCCTATTCTTTACATCGCATACAATCTACTGCAATACTTGTTTTACTGTTTTCTGCAAACCATCATCTTCCACACAATACGGTTAATCCTTTGTTACAGCAAGCCGGTGAGATTGACAACCTCACTGTTTCGTTGGGGCAAAGTACTTTGGTTGTGTTGTGCAGGTTCCACGTTGGCGCCGGAATCCCTGGTGTTGCGCCGCACTACATCCCGCCGCCATCAACCTTCAACGTGCTTCTTGGCTCCTCCTGGTTCGATAAACCTTGGTTTCTTTCTGAGGGAAAACTTGCTACTGTCTGCATCACACCTTCCTCTTGGGGTTCCCAACGGACGTGTGTCAACTGCACGCATCAAGCTAATTTTCTGGCGCCGTTGCCGTGGAGATCAAGACACGCTGCAAGGGGAGTCTCCACAATCCAATCTCTTTACTTTGTTTTTGTCTTGCTTTACTTTATTTACTACTTTGTTTGCTGCATTATATCAAAACACAAAAAAAATTAGTTGCTAGCTTTACTTTATTTACTGTCTTGTTCTCCATATCAAAAACACAAAAAAAATTAGTTACTTGCATTTACTTTATCTAGTTTGCGTTATTTACTACTACTAAAATGAGTAATCCTGAAGTTGAAGTTCGTTCGTTTAAACAACAAGGTGGAGAAAGTTTTAAAGATGCTTGGTATAGAATTAGTGATGCTCATCATAGGTGCACTAAGAAACACTCCACTATTATCCTACTTAGGAATTTTTATGTTGGTATATCTAGTTGGAATAGGTATGTTCTTGATACTCTTTCGGGGGGTAATTTCCTAGGTACTCCTGCTTTAGAAGCTAGTTGCATCATTGAGAGTCTAGTTGGAATACCACCTGTTAATGAAACTAAAATTGAAATCTCTCTTGAGGACGTCATGAAAAAGTTGGAAGCCATAGAGAAAAATTTTCCAAGTATTGAAACTAAATTGGAAATGTTACTTGATAAAACTGATGAACTTGATAAATCCTTAGGAGGAATTGATGAAAGAATTAGTGTCCTAGGAACTTGTGTTGACCATGATAATCAAATCAATAGGATTGGCGAACTTGAAAAAGCTATGGGAACCTTGGGTTCAACTTTTTCTTCTCTTAAATATAAGGAGAAAGCTTATGTGGGTAAAGAGCAAAGATTCATGCATGTCTCTAAAGTGCCTAAACCAAAGAAGTATTATAGGCCTAAAATTGATAAAACTCCCAACACCCAAGGTAATGCCGATGCTTCATCTCTTGATAACACTTGATATACACTTTCTGCGCCTAGCTGAAAGGCGTTAAAGAAAAGCGCTTATGGGAGACAACCCATATTTTTTTTTACTACAGTACTTTGTTTTATATTTGAGTCTTGGAAGTTGTTACTACTGTAGCAACCTCTCCTTATCTTTATTTTATTGCATTGTTGTGCCAAGTAAAGTCTCTATGGTAAAGTTGATGCTAGATTTGGATTGCTGCACAGAAACAGCATTCCTGTCTGTCACGAATTCGCGCAGAAGTCTCTGTAAAAAAATCAAAAAAATCTGCAAATTTACGTGCGTGATCCTCAGATATGTACGCAACTTTCATTAGCTTTGACTTTTTCCGTTTGAGCAAGTTAAGTGCCCCTTCCAGGTTCGTCTTTACGGACTGTTCTGTTTTTGACAGATTCTGCCTTTTATTTCGCATTGCCTCTTTTGCTATGTTGGATGAATTTCTTTGATCCATTAATGTCCAGTAGCTTTGTGCAATGTCCAGAAGTGTTAAGAATGATTGTGTCACCTCTGAACATGTGAATTTTTGATTGTGCACTAACCCTCTAATGAGTTTGCTTGAAGTTTGGTGTGAAGGAAGTTTTCAAGGGTCAAGAGAGGAGTATGATATACTATGATCAAGAGGAGTGAAAGCTCTAAGCTTGGGGATGCCCCGGTGGTTCACCCCTGCATATTTTAAGAAGACTCAAGCGTCTAAGCTTGGGGATGCCCAAGGCATCCCCTTCTTCATCGACAACATCATCAGGTTCCTCCCCTGAAACTATATTTTTATTCAGTCACATCTTATGTACTTTGCTTGGAGCGTCTGTTTGTTTTTGTTTTTGTTTTTGTTTGAATAAAATGGATCCTAGCATTCACTGTGTGGGAGAGAGACACGCTCCGCTGTTGCATATGGACAAATATGTCCTTAGGCTTTACTCATAGTATTCATGGCGAAGGTTGAATCTTCTTCGTTAAATTGTTATATGGTTGGAATCGGGAAATGCTACATGTAGTAATTCTAAAATGTCTTGAATAATTTGATACTTGGCAATTGTTGTGCTCATGTTTAAGCTCTTGCATCATATACTTTGCACCCATTAATGAAGAAATACATAGAGCTTGCTAAAATTTGGTTTGCATATTTGGTCTCTCTAAAGTCTAGATAATTTCTAGTATTGAGTTTTGAACAACAAGGAAGACGGTGTAGAGTCTTATAATGTTTACAATATGTCTTTTATGTGAGTTTTGCTGCACCGGTTCATCCTTGTGTTTGTTTCAAATAAACCTTGCTAGCCTAAACCTTGTATCGAGAGGGAATACTTCTCATGCATCCAAAATCCTTGAGCCAACCACTATGCCATTTGTGTCCACCATACCTACCTACTACATGGTATTTCTCCGCCATTCCAAAGTAAATTGCCTGAGTGCTACCTTTAAAATTCCATCATTCACCTTTGCAATATATAGCTCATGGGACAAAATAGCCTTAAAAACTATTGTGGTATTGAATATGTACTTATGCACTTTATCTCTTATTAAGTTGTTTGTTGTGCGATAACCATGTTCCTGGGGACGCCATCAACTCTTTGTTGAATATCATGTGAGTTGCTATGCATGTTCATCTTGTCTGAAGTAAGGGCGGTTTTCACAATCAAATGGTTTGAGTATGCATACTGTTAGAGAAGAACATTGGGCCGCTAACTAAAGCCATGAATCATGGTGGAAGTTTCAGTTTGGACATAAAACCTCAATCTCTTATGAGAATATTAACTGTTGTTGAATGCTTAAGCATTAAAAGAGGAGTCCATTATCTGTTGTCTATGTTGTCCCGGTATGGGTGTCTAAGTTGAAGAATGATCAAAAGCGAGAAATCCAATGCGAACTTTCTCCTTAGACCCTTGTACAGGCGGCATAGAGGTACCCCTTTGTGACACTTGGTTGAAACATATGTTATGCAATGATGATCAGTGTTAACCCAAGCTAATTAGGACAAGGTGCGGGCACTACTAGTATACTATGCATGAGGCTTGCAACTTGTAAGATATAATTTACATGATACATATGCTTTATTACTACCGTTGACAAAATTGTTTCATGTTTTCAAACCCAAAGCTCTAGCACAAATATAGCAATCGATGCTTTCCTCTTTGAAGGACCTTTCTTTTACTTTTATGTTGAGTCAGTTCACCTATCTCTCTCCACCTCAAGAAGCAAACACTTGTGTGAACTGTGCATTGATTCCTACATACTTGCATATTGCACTTGTTATATTACTTTACATTGACACTATCCATGAGATATACATGTTATAAGTTGAAAGCAACCGCTGAAACTTAATCTTCCTTTGTGTTGCTTCAATACCTTTACTTTGATTTATTGCTTTATGAGTTAACTCTTATGCAAGACTTATTGATGCTTGTCTTGAAGTACTATTCATGAAAAGTCTTTGCTTTATGATTCATTTGTTTGCTCATGTCATTACCATTGTTTTGATCGCTGCATTCATTACATATGCTTACAATAGTATGATCAAGGTTATGATGGCATGTCACTCCAGAAATTATCTTTGTTATCGTTTACCTGCTCGGGACGAGAAGGAACTAAGCTTGGGGATGCTGATACGTCTCCGACGTATCGATAATTTCTTATGTTCCATGCCACATTATTGATGATATCTACATGTTTTATGCATACTTTATGTCATATTTATGCATTTTCTGGCACTAACCTATTAACGAGATGCCGAAGAGCCAGTTGCTGTTTTCTGCTGTTTTTGGTTTCAGAAATCCTACAAAGGAAATATTCTCGGAATTGGACGAAATCAACCCCTAGGGTCCTATTTTGCCACGAAGCTTCCAGAAGACCGAAAGGGAAATGAAGTGAGGCGACGAGGCGGCGACACGCCAGGGCGGCGAGGCCCACCTCCTGGCCGCGCGGCCCTGTTGTGTGGGCCCCTCGCGTCGCCTCTTGACCTGCCCTTCCGCCTACTTAAAGCCTCCGTCGCGAAACCCCCAGTACCGAGAGCCACGATACGGAAAACCTTACTGAGACGCCGCCGCCGCTAATCCCATCTCGGGGGATTCAGGAGATCGCCTCCGGCACCCTGCCGGAGAGGGGAATCATCTCCCGGAGGACTCTTCATCGCCATGATCGCCTCCGGAGTGATGAGTGAGTAGTTCACCCCTGGACTATGGGTCCATAGCAGTAGCTAGATGGTCGTCTTCTCCTTATGTGCTTCATTGTTGGATCTTGTGAGCTACCTAACATGATCAAGATCATCTATCTGTAATTCTATATGTTGTGTTTGTCGGGATCTGATGGATAGAGAATACTATGTTATGGTGATTATCAATTTATTACCTATGTGTTGTTTATGATCTTGCATGCTCTCCGTTATTAGTAGAGGCTCTGGCCAAGTTTTTGCTCTTAACTCCAAGAGGGAGTATTTATGCTCGATAGTGGGTTCATGCCTCCATTAAATCTGGGACAGTGACAGAAAGTTCTAAGGTTGTGGATGTGCTGTTGCCACTAGGGATAAAACATTGATGCTATGTCCAAGGATGTAGTTGTTGATTACATTACGCACCATACTTAATGCAATTGTCTGTTGTTTGCAACTTAATACCGGAAGGGGTTCGGATGATAACCTGAAGGTGGACTTTTTAGGCATAGATGCATGCTGGATAGCGGTCTATGTACTTTGTCGTAATGCCCAATTAAATCTCACAATATTTATCATATCATGTATGTGCATTGTCATGCCCTCTTTATTTGTCAATGGCCCGACTGTAATTTGTTCACCCAACATGCTATTTATCTTATGGGAGAGACACCTCTAGTGAACTGTGGACCCCGGTCCTATTCTTTACATCGCATACAATCTACTGCAATACTTGTTTTACTGTTTTCTGCAAACAATCATCTTCCACACAATACGGTTAATCCTTTGTTACAGCAAGCCGGTGAGATTGACAACCTCACTGTTTCGTTGGGGCAAAGTACTTTGGTTGTGTTGTGCAGGTTCCACGTTGGCGCCGGAATCCCTGGTGTTGCGCCGCACTACATCCCGCCGCCATCAACCTTCAACGTGCTTCTTGGCTCCTCCTGGTTCGATAAACCTTGGTTTCTTTCTGAGGGAAAACTTGCTACTGTCTGCATCACACCTTCCTCTTGGGGTTCCCAACGGACGTGTGTCAACTGCACGCATCAGGTACCGCGTGCTGGTCGTCCCAACAAAGCGTGATATTGCGACGGGAAATCCACAACTTCAAACTCCAGTTTCTCTATCCTGTAGTTTTCTCGGGTCCCAAACTGAACGTCGAGACTGATCTTGCCCAACGGGTAACTTGGCTTCTCTGGCGTGATCCCGTGGAAACGTGTATCAGTTGGTGTTAAATTTGCCAGGGATATGTTCATCTTCCTTAATGTATCCGCGTACATAAGGTTTAAGCTGCTGCCACCATCTATAAAAACTCTCGACACGTCGAAACCGGCAATTACTGCGGGTAAGATAAGTGCAGATTGCCCTGGTCGAGGAACCTGCTGCGGGTGATCCGCAATTGTGAAGCCAATGTCCTGTCCCGACCAATTTAGGTACTCGACTGTTGGTGGAGGCATCTTTTCTGCCATGAACACTTGCCGCGAAATTACTTTCTGCGCCCTGTTAGATGGCCTAGCTTTCTGAATCATCAAGACCGCACCATTAGAGTTAGGGTCAACATATGGAGGTGGATGTGGTGCTGCCGCTATTCTGAGCTGGTGCTGGTTTTCGTCCGTAATTGCGGTAGGAGGTGGGAGGTGGATTTCACTCCTTGGCCCCTGGGGATTTCTATTTATTGCTTGAGCATTGGCCATTCCTGCGGCTCGCAACATTGCTTGGAAATTTCGACAATCCTTCTGCTGATGACCTGACTGCCTTTTCCCATTGTTATCAAGATAGAAGTGCATTTGACATGGTCCATTCATCATTTCCTCGGGAGACACATATGGTCTCTGAAACCTTGGTCCACTATTTTGCCTGTTACCACGAAATTCACCTCTGTTGTCGCCTTGTTGCTCATTACTTCTTTGGTAATCATCTCGATTATTTCCTCCAGAGTTTCCTCGAAAACCTGCTGATATGTGGCCAGGAGCATCATTACTGTAGAACTGGCGAGAAAATCGCCTTCTATTTTGAAAATTTCGACTGCGGTCCTCTTCTGGCGACCTATGTCACTTGTTGTGTATAGCATCTTCTCCATCTGCCCACTTGTTTGCTATTTCCATCAGTGCTGATATTGTTTTTGGGTTGGTTCTCCCTAGGTCTTCGACGAAATCTCCCCATCGAATTCTTGCCACGAACGCATCTATTGCCCTCTCGTCAGATATGTCCTCTGCCGAGTTTTTAATAATATTCCACCTCTGTATATATTTTCGCATTGATTCGTCGTGTTTCTGTCTGCACGCCCTCAGCTCTTCCAGTGAAGCAGGTTTCTTGCAGGTGGATCGGAAATTCTTCACGAAGATATCCTCAAAACTATCCCAATTGTCGATGGAACCTGGGGGAAGTTTCTTTATCCAGGATCGTGCGGCTCCACTCAGATGTACTTGGATGCTCTGCATGGCTGTTGCCCTGGTTCCTCCTATCAACTTTACCATCTCGAGATAATCCACGAGCCAATCTTCCGGATCCTGTAAGCCGTCGAATTTCTTGAAATTTTCGGGTAGTTTGAACCCTGACGGGACTCGAGTTTTTCGGACTCATCTCGTGAAGCACGGAAGCTCGCACAGATCTTCATCGGCAACTTCTGGTGAATGCCGATGTTCTCTTCTTTCTTGTCGTGCTTGATACGTCTCCGACGTATCGATAATTTCTTATGTTCCATGCCACATTATTGATGTTATCTACATGTTTTATGCACACTTTATGTCATATTCGTGCATTTTCTGGAACTAACCTATTAACAAGATGCCGAAGTGCCAGTTCCTGTTTTCTGCTGTTTTTGGTTTCAGAAATCCTAGTAACGAAATATTCTCGGAATCGGACGAAATCAACGCCAAAGTTCCTATTTTCATCGGAAGCATCCAGAACACCCGGGAAGGATCAGAGGGGAGCCCTGGGGGCCCCACACCACACCCCGGCACGGCCAGGGGGGGGCCGCGCCCCCCTATAGTGTGGGCCCCCCAGAAGCCCTCCTGCGCCGCCTCTCTGCCTATATAAAGCCCCTGACCTAAAAACCTCGATGCGTTCGACGAAACCCACAGAAACCTTCCAGAGCCGCCGCCATCGCGACGCCAAGATCTGGGGGACAGGAGTCTCTGTTCCGGCACGCTGCCGGAGTGGGGAAGTGCCCCCGGAAGGCTTCTCCATCGACACCGCTGCCATCTCCACCGCCATCTTCATCACCGCTGCTGCCCCCATGAGGAGGGAGTAGTTCTCCATCGAGGCTCGGGGCTGTACCGGTAGCTATGTGGTTAATCTCTCTCCATGTACTTCAATACAATGATCTCATGAGCTGCTTTACATGATTGAGATTCATATGAGTTTTGTATCACTACTATCTATGTGCTACTCTAGCAAAGTTATTAAAGTAGTTCTATTCCTCCTGCACGTGTGTAAAGGTGACAGTGTGTGCACCGTGTTAGTACTTGGTTTATGCTATGATCATGATCTCTTGTAGATTGCGAAGTTAACTATTGCTATGATAATATTGATGTGATCTATTCCTCCTACATATGCATGAAGGTGACAGTGTGCATGCTATGCTAGTACCTGGTTTAGTCTTTTGATCTATCTTACACTAAAGGTTACTAAAATATGAGCATTATTGTGGAGCTTGTTAACTCCGGCATTGAGGGTTCGTGTAATCCTACGCAATGTGTTCATCATCCAACAAAAGTGTAGAGTATGCATTTATCTATTCTGTTATGTGATCAATGTTGAGAGTGTCCACTAGTGAAAGTGTAATCCCTAGGCCTTGTTCCTAAATACTGCTATCGCTGCTTGTTTACTGTTTTACTGTGTTACTACTGCTGCAATTCTACCACCATCGACTACACGCCAGCGAGCTATTTTCTGGCACCGTTGCTACTGCTCATACTTATTCATACCACCTGTATTTCACTATCTCTTCGCCGAACTAGTGCACCTATTTGGTGTGTTGGGGACACAAGAGACTTCTTGCTTTGTGGTTGCAGGGTTGCATGAGAGGGATATCTTTGACCTCTTCCTCCCTGAGTTCGATAAACCTTGGGTATCCACTTAAGGGAAAACTTGCTGCTGTTCTACAAACCTCTGCTCTTGGAGGCCCAACACTGTCTACAGGAAAGGAGGGGGAACGTAGACATCAAGCACTTTTCTGGCGCCGTTGCCGGGGAGGAAAGGTAAAAGGCACTCATACTTCGGTTCCAGGTAAAGTACTTTTCTGGCGCCATTGTGTTTGTGCTCGAAGCTATTTCCTTTAGATCCTGCAATTGCAACTTTTTGTTTCTTGTTTACACTAGTAAGGCATAATGGAAAACATCTGTGAGCTTTTTGTACTATTTCCTGAGTCAAGACATGAATGGTTTAATGCGAAAATTAAAAAACCCATGGAACATGTTAGCATGAATACTTTGAACACCATTGTTGCTAATGATATGGAAAATTCTAAGCTTGGGGAAGCTGGTTTTGATGAGCATGATCTTTTTAGTCCACCAAGCATTGAGGAGAAAATTTTCTTTGATGATACTTTGCCTCCTATTTATGATGATTATAATGATAGTAGTCTTTTGGTACCACCTACTATGGAGAGTAAATTTTGTTGTGATTATACTATGCCTCCAACACTTGATGAGAATAATAATGATAGCCACTTTGTTGAATTTGCTCCCACTATTACTAATAAAATTGATTATGCTTATGTGGAGAGTAATAATTTTATGCATGAGACTCATGATAAGAATGCTTTATGTGAGAGTTATATTGTTGAGTTTGCTCATGTTGCTACTGAAAGTTATTATGAGAGAGGAAAATATGGTTGTAGAAATTTTCATGTTACTAAAACACCTCTCTATGTGCTGAAATTTTTGAAGCTACACTTGTTTTATCTTCTTATGCTTGTTACTTTGCTCTTCACGAACTTGTTTATTTACAAGATTCCTATTCATAGGAAGCATGTTAGACTTAAATGTGTTTTGTATTTGCCCCTTGATGCTCTCTTTTGCTTCAACTACTATTTCTTGCGAGTGCATCATTAAAACTGCTGAGCCCATCTTAATGGCTATAAAGAAAGAACTTCTTGGGAGATAACCCATGTGTTATTTTGCTACAGTATTTTGTTTTATATTTGTGTCTTGGAAGTTGTTTACTACTGTAGCAACCTCTCCTTATCTTAGTTTTGTGTTTTGTTGTGCCAAGTAAAGTCGTTGATAGAAAAGTTCATACTAGATTTGGATTACTGCGCAGTTCCAGATTTCTTTGCTGTCACGAATCTGGGTCCACCTCCCTGTAGGTAGCTCAGAAAATTAAGCCAATTTACGTGCATGATCCTCAGATATGTACGCAACTTTCATTCAATTTGAGAATTTTCATTTGAGCAAGTCTGGTGCCATTTTAAAATTCGTTAATACGAACTGTTCTGTTTTGACAGATTCTGCCTTTTATTTCGCATTGCCTCTTTTGCTATGTTGGATGAATTTCTTTGATCCACTAATGTCCAGTAGCATTATGCAATATCCAGAAGTGTTAAGAATGATTGTGTCACCTCTGAATATGTTAATTTTTATTGTGCACTAACCCTCTAATGAGTTGTTTCGAGTTTGGTGTGGAGGAAGTTTTCAAGGGTCAAGAAAGGAGGATGATATACTATGATCAAGAAGAGTGAAAGCTCTAAGCTTGGGGATGCCCCGGTGGTTCATCCCTGCATATTTCAAGAAGACTCAAGCGTCTAAGCTTGGGGATGCCCAAGGCATCCCCTTCTTCATCGACAAATTATCAGGTTCCTTCTCTTGAAACTATATTTTTATTCGGTCACATCTTATGTGCTTTACTTGGAGCGTCTGTATGCTTTTGTTTTTGTTTGTGTTTGAATAAATGCTTGTGTGGGAGAGAGACACGCTCCGCTGGTTCGTATGAACACATGTGTTCTTAGCTCATAATATTCATGGCGAAGGTTGAAACTGCTTCGTTAAATTATTATATGGTTGGAATTGGAAAATGCTACATGTAGAAATTGGTGTGATGTCTTGAATAATGTGATACTTGGCAATTGTTGTGCTCTTGTTTAAGCTCTTGCATCATATACCTTGCACCCATTAGTGAGGAAATACATAGAGCTTGTTAAAATTTGGGTTTGCATGAGTGGTTTCTCTAGAGTCTAGATATTTTCTAGTAAGATGTTTGAACAACAAGGAAGACGATGTATAGTTTTATAATGCTTGTAATATGTCTTTTATGTGAGTTTTGCTGTACTAGTTCGTGCTTGTGTTTGCTTCAAACAACCTTGCTAGCCTAAACCTTGTATCGAGAGGGAATACTTCTCATGCATCCAAATCCTTGAGCCAAACAACACTATGCCATTTGTGTCCACCATACCTACCTACTACATGGTATTTTCCGCCATTCCAAAGTAAATTGCTT
Organism: Lolium perenne; assembly: GCF_019359855.2. Classification (NCBI taxonomy): domain Eukaryota; kingdom Viridiplantae; phylum Streptophyta; class Magnoliopsida; order Poales; family Poaceae; genus Lolium; species Lolium perenne. The sequence goes on from NC_067246.2 coordinate 145,914,664, forward strand.
GAGTGCTACCTTTAAAATTCCATCATTCACCTTTGCAATATATAGCTCATGGGACAAATAGCTTAAAAACTATTGTGGTATTGAATATGTAATTATGCACTTTATCTCTTATTAAGTTGCTTGTTGTGCGATAACCATGTTCACTGGGGACGCCATCAACTATTCATTGTTGAATTTCATGTGAGTTGCTATGCATGTCCGTCTTGTCTGAAGTATGAGAGATCTACCACCCTATGGTTAAGCATGCATATTGTTAGAGAAGAACATTGGGCCGCTAACTAAAGCCATGATCCATGGTGGAAGTTTCAGTTTTGGACATATATCCTCAATCTCATATGAGAAAATTATTAATTGTTGTTACATGCTTATGCATAAAAGAGGAGTCCATTATCTCGTTGTCTATGTTGTCCCGGTATGGATGTCTAAGTTGAGAATAATCAATAGCGAGAAACCCAATGCGAGCTTTCTCCTTAGACCTTTGTACAAAGCGGCATAGAGGTACCCCTTTGTGACACTTGGTTAAAACATGTGCATTGTGATGATCCGGTAGTCCAAGCTAATTAGGACAAGGTGCGGGCACTATTAGTATACTATGCATGAGGCTTGCAACTTGTAAGATATAATTTACATGATACATATGCTTTATTACTACCGTTGACAAAATTGTTTCATGTTTTCAAAATAAAAGCTCTAGCACAAATATAGCAATCGATGCTTTCCTCTTTGAAGGACCATTCTTTTACTTTTATTGTTGAGTCAGTTCACCTATCTTTCTCCACCTCAAGAAGCAAACATTTGTGTGAACTGTGCATTGATTCTTATATACTTGCTTATTGCATTTGTTATATTGCTTTGCATTGACAACTATCCATGAGATATACATGTTACAAGTTGAAAGCAACCGCTGAAACTTAATCTTCCATTGTGTTGCTTCAATGTCTCTACTATGAATTTATTGCTTTATGAGTAACTCTTATGCAAGACTTATTGATGCTTGTCTCGAAAGTACTATTCATGAAAAGTCTTTGCTATATGATTCAGTTGTTTACTCATGTCATTACCATTGTTTTGATCGCTGCATTCACTACATATGCTTTACAAATAGTATGATCAAGGTTATGATGGCATGTCACTCCAGAAATTATCTGTGTTATCGTTTTACCTGCTCGGGACGAGCAGAACTAAGCTTGGGGATGCTGATACGTCTCCGACGTATCGATAATTTCTTATGTTCCATGCCACATTATTGATGTTATCTACATGTTTTATGCACACTTTATGTCATATTCGTGCATTTTCTGGAACTAACCTATTAACAAGATGCCAAAGTGCCAGTTCCTGTTTTCTGCTGTTTTTGGTTTCAGAAATCCTAGTAACGAAATATTCTCGGAATCGGACGAAATCAACGCCAAAGTTCCTATTTTCATCGGAAGCATCCAGAACACCCGGGAAGGATCAGAGGGGAGCCCTGGGGGCCCCACACCACACCCCGGCACGGCCAGGGGGGGGGGGGCCGCGCCCCCCTATAGGGTGGGCCCCCCAGAAGCCCTCCTGCGCCGCCTCTCCGCCTATATAAAGCCCCTGACCTAAAAACCTCGATGCGTTCGACGAAACCCACAGAAACCTTCCAGAGCCGCCGCCATCGCGACGCCAAGATCTGGGGGACAGGAGTCTCTGTTCCGGCACGCTGCCGGAGCGGGGAAGTGCCCCCGGAAGGCTTCTCCATCAACACCGCTGCCATCTCCACCGCCATCTTCATCACCGCTGCTGCCCCCATGAGGAGGGAGTAGTTCTCCATCGAGGCTCGGGGCTGTACCGGTAGCTATGTGGTTAATCTCTCTCCATGTACTTCAATACAATGATCTCATGAGCTGCTTTACATGATTGAGATTCATATGAGTTTTGTATCACTACTATCTATGTGCTACTCTAGCAAAGTTATTAAAGTAGTTCTATTCCTCCTGCACGTGTGTAAAGGTGACAGTGTGTGCACCGTGTTAGTACTTGGTTTATGCTATGATCATGATCTCTTGTAGATTGCGAAGTTAACTATTGCTATGATAATATTGATGTGATCTATTCCTCCTACATATGCATGAAGGTGACAGTGTGCATGCTATGCTAGTACCTGGTTTAGTCTTTTGATCTATCTTACACTAAAGGTTACTAAAATATGAGCATTATTGTGGAGCTTGTTAACTCCGGCATTGAGGGTTCGTGTAATCCTACGCAATGTGTTCATCATCCAACAAAAGTGTAGAGTATGCATTTATCTATTCTGTTATGTGATCAATGTTGAGAGTGTCCACTAGTGAAAGTGTAATCCCTAGGCCTTGTTCCTAAATACTGCTATCGCTGCTTGTTTACTGTTTTACTGTGTTACTACTGCTGCAATTCTACCACCATCGACTACACGCCAGCGAGCTATTTTCTGGCACCGTTGCTACTGCTCATACTTATTCATACCACCTGTATTTCACTATCTCTTCGCCGAACTAGTGCACCTATTTGGTGTGTTGGGGACACAAGAGACTTCTTGCTTTGTGGTTGCAGGGTTGCATGAGAGGGATATCTTTGACCTCTTCCTCCCTGAGTTCGATAAACCTTGGGTATCCACTTAAGGGAAAACTTGCTGCTGTTCTACAAACCTCTGCTCTTGGAGGCCCAACACTGTCTACAGGAAAGGAGGGGGAACGTAGACATCAGTGCTCTATCTACCCTTGCTTGAGCTGCTGTATCTCTTGCTCCACTTGTTCTCGGTGGATCTTGCACTGCTGCAGTGGGTCGTGGACTATTTTTCCTTGCAGTTCCTTCGGGAGGTGTGGCTGCGAATGCTGTTCCCATGACTCCTACTCCTGCCATTGCCATGTTGAACAATGCTTCTCTCGGATCCCCAGGAGGTGGTCTGGACGCGAGGATATAAGCTTGCGTTGCCATATACCCAACTTTCGGTGTTTTAGGGATAATATTTCCCCTTGTGTCGATCGTCATGAAAGACATGTCGAGGTTTTGAACCAAATGCTCCCTCTCTGCTTCAGGTATATTTTGTAGTCGAGATCTTGCTCTCCTTCGAGCCTCTCTGTGACTATCTCCTGAAGTTCCTGATTGTCGACTTAGTTCTGCTCTTCGCCTGCTTGACGCAGAAGCTGCCTCCTTTCTTCTGTTCAAGGAAGCTGTTTGTTTTTCTAGTTCCCTACTCACACGAGCAAGTCTATATTGATAAGCTTGTAATTCTTCTACTGTAGCAGTTGTGGTCATTGGTTCTGAACCGTCCATGGCTCTTGCAGCTCTATCCCACGCTGCTTGCGGGAGTTGAACTCTTTCACGAGGTGAAGACCCGACATATTTGGTGCCTAGGCCTCTTCTGAGATCAGCGGGATCGACATATGCGTTTCCCAAATCATCAAAAGCCTCTGACATCTCTGGTTCTGCTCGATTTGCTTCCTCGATTGCATAGACTTGATGATATTTTGAGTGTTGGTTTTTGTCAGGATTGGTGACACCATCATAAAGATTTGTGAAGACCTTTCCAATGGCAGCAGATTTGTCGATGAAGTTGAAGCTGTCGACGCTATCAGAGTCGCTGCTTATAAAGGAGTCCGCAGACAACTCGAAGGATGTGGTGCTGAAGATCTTGGCAAGCTTTCCGCCTGCCTTGGTGTTGATGAAGCGTGGCGACGAAAGCTCTTCATCGCTCGATGAAAAGTCAGAATCGATCGCTGAAAATTCCGACGAGATCGGAACTTCGAGACGATAAGATCCTTCCTTGTTGACGCTAAATCGGAATTCTCCGAATGTCATGACGATGGGCTCCTCCAGATACGCACATGCATCCAAACGGGAGGGCGGGTGAGGAATAAAATTGACTAGATCAGTTTTTTCCTGTTTACCTCGATCCATCGCATTGCTTGCTACCGACGAAGTCGACGATTCTGGACGTGCCATCGAGATCAGCTCCTTGCAACCTCTAAATCCCACAGACGGCGCCAATTGACAAGGTATAAACTTGTCAATGCCTACGGATTGTAGACTAGGGTTTAGTTGGATGTAGAGGGCAAGTAGATCTCGAAGGTTTCAGCCGAAAAGTGCTCGACGATTATGAAAACTAGGGATGTGTTGACAATAAACTCGATCCTTTCTTTGTCCCTCGACTCCCCCTTATATAGGAGGTGGAGCCGAGGGTTTCATAATACACAAGTTTACAGAGTCCGGGAGGGTTTCTAACCCGTCCTGCAAGATTACAAGTATCCTTTCCTAATACAACTCTAGCCTTCCTTAATAGTATCTTGGGCTTCCTAATCTTCTTCTCCTTCGGGTCGTGGGCCTTCAGTAAACCCCGGGTACCATCTTCGGCAGGCCCATTGGGGATGCCTATGTCACATTCCCTCTTATACAAGTTCACAGGTGATCCCACTATATTCTGTATCTGGTCCATCCTAAGCTCCAACATTAACTATCCTCTATGTGTTGCTCATTACAAGTTTATATCCCGAAACATCTTGATTTGCATCCCCTTCACTATAAGTTCAGGAGTATTATTTAGTTCACGGCCAAAATGAAGTAATTGCACTTGGCACATGTTGGTTCACATTCCCTCCTCTTTAGCTTTTGCCATCGTAACTTCTATTTTTGGTTTACATTCCTACGCTTTCCGTAGATGTAGCCATCATAACTTCATCTTGCTCAGTCGTTGTTACAAAATTTATAGCCTGCTACTATGTTGTTCATGCCAATTTTGTACTCCCTGAACATGTTGGTTTGCATGGGACTCGACAGTAGTAAGTCTGCTGTTTCATTCTAACATGCTCTGTTATATTGGCTGTTGGTATGCGGCATGCACTCTTTGCTTGCTTATTGTGCGCATTACAATGATCTTGTTATAACGACAAAATGATGAGTTCCAAATTCTTGGGCAAACAATATTGTAGTGTCTTTGCCTTTCCATTGTTGCTGTCTTAACTTGTAATGTCTTTTTTTCAGATATAGGTGCTGCATGGACAACTTAAAAGATTGCCGGATCGCTTCATTGTATTGCTAGGTTTAATTACCATTCAATTTCTCTGGGTTCTGTAATATTTTTTCAAAGCCTTGAAGCTGATGTAATATTTAGTTAGTTTTTATAGTTATTTCGCGCATTTTTTCTTTGGTGCTTGTGGTAAGTGAGGCTATCCGATAGAAATCAATGCTGCGTAAATATTCTCAGTATCTAAATCACGAATTCCCATCCCTTAAACGGCCCAATTAAGCGAAATCACATATGTGTCGGCCCGCAAAATCCTAAAGCGCCTATTATGCCGGCATATAAACAACAACTAAACGGGTCGGCCCACTTACTTATTGGGCCAGCCCACTTGATTTACGGTGGACCCCACACTCTAATTGGGCCGGCCCACTTGCTTTAAGGTGGACCCCACCCACTACTGGGCTGGCCCACTAACTAGTTGGGCCAGCCCAATTGCTTTTGTGGAGGACCCCACATACTAAATGGGCCGGCCCTTTAAGAGGAAAGTGGGACCCACCTGTGTTTTTGGCCCGGCCCACTATCTTGTTGGGCCGACCCACTTGCTATATGGTGGACCCCACATACTAAATGGGCCGGCCCTTTAACAGGAAAGTGGGACCCACCTGTGCTTTTGGCCCGGCCCACTATCTTGTTGGGCCGGCCCACTTGCTATATTGTGGACCCCACATACTAAATGGGCCGGCTCTTTAACAGGAAAGAGGGACCCACCTCTGCTTTTGGCCCGGCCCACTATCTTGTTGGGCCGGCCCACTTGCTATATGGTGGACCCCACATACTAAATGGGCCGGCCCTTTAACAGGAAAGTGGGACCCACCTGTGCTTTTGGCCCGGCCCACTATCTTGTTGGGCCGGCCCACTTGCTATATGGTGGACCCCACATACTAAATGGGCCGACCCTTTAACTGGAAAGTGGGACCCACCTGTGTTTTTGGCCCGGCCCACTATCTTGTTGGGCCGGCCCACTTGCTATATGGTGGACCCCACATACTAAATGGGCTGGCCCTTTAACAGGAAAGTGGGACCCACCTATGCTTTTGGCCCGGCCCACTGGCTTGTTGGGCTAGCCCGTTTGATCTAATGTGGACCCCACATACTAAATGGGCCGGCCCGATAGCAGGAAAGTGGGAGCCACATGCTAATTGGGCCGGCCCAATAACTTCTTGGGCCGGCCCACTTGCTTTAAGGTGGACCCCACTTGGTAAATGGGCCGACCCGACAACAAGAAAGTGGGTCCCACATGTCTTGTGGGCCGGCCCTTTTGCCTGTTGACTGGTCAAACGAGTGCATTCGGCCCGGCCCACATGCTTAGTGGGCTGGCCCATTAAAGTTTTGACCAGTCAACCTTAGAGGTTAGGCCCGGCCCACGTAACTAATGGAACAGCCCAACTATATAGTTGACCGGTCAAACTAAGTCAGCTGGCCCGGCCCGCAAACTTAATGGGCCGGCCCGCTTAAGACGTGGCAGGCCTCGTGTGGGCCTACCATCTACCACGGGGTTTCAGCCGGTTAACGTCGTTAACTGCCAGTTAACGGCGTCTGCCACGTGTCAGTTTGCATGACGTCAGCAGTCAACGGGCTCCCGGAAACACTTGTGCAACGGTCCGATTTTCCGTGGCGGAAGGGCGCCCAAGCGCGACGGACCGAAAAAATCGTCGTAGGACTTTACCTGACGCAGTTTCGACAACAGAACCCATATCGTCGGGTTAGGCCCATAGGCGACGAAAAATACCCCTTAGCGGACAATTTTGGGATGTTGTCTATCAGAACTTTTCTTGTAGTGATTAGGGTTAGGGTTAGGGTTAGGGTTAATTAGGGTTTAGGGTCTAGGGTTTAGGGTTTAGTGTTTAGGGTTTAGGGTTTAGTGTTTAGGATTTAGTGTTTAGGGTTTAGGGTTTAGTGTTTAGGGTTTAGGGTTTAGTGTTTAGGGTTTAGTGTTTAGGGTGTTTAGGGATTAGGGATTAGGGTTTTATGGTTTAAGGTTTAGGGATCATCGGTCGAGTGCGCACACACATTATTAGAGGCACCCGTGCCTTTGTGCATAAAGTGCATGCGTATATATGTGTGTTTTTTGGCCACCAATGATATATAGATCGAGAGAGAGAGATTGAAATCCCCAAGAATATGTTCAAATATGCGCACACACATGAATTATTAGAGGCACCCGCGCCTTTGCGCATAAAGTGCATACATATGTGTGTTGTTCTGGCCACCAACGATAGATCGAGAGAGAGAGAGAGAGAGATTGAAATCCCCAAGAATTAATATGTTCAAATATATATACAAATATATGCATGCATGGTATATATATTGCTATATGCCATATATCGGGAAGCAAGTTTTTTCGAGAACTCTTCGAAATATATATATATATTCAAGTTTACCAATGCTAAATGTACACTAGTGCACATATTTATAGATGACCCCCTTGATGCGCAATTGTTGGCCATTTAATTTGAATCCCATGAATGTTCATACATGATCGGCCATATGCAAGTTTTTTTTGAGAACTTTCAAAATTAAATACAACTTTATCGATGCTAATCGAAACTAATATATATTGCACACATTAGAGGACCCCGACCCTTGCGCAAGTGTGTTTGCCACCATCTATAGATTGAATCACAAGAATGTTTATACGCATGTTGTATGCCATATTATATCGTGAAGCAACTTTTTTTGAGAACTTGTCAAATTTCAAGTTTATCGGTGCTAATGGAATCTAGCTAGTGCACATTAATTAGAGGACACCCCCTTTTCGCAAGTGTTGGCCATATATAAAGTTTGAATCCCAAAAATGTTCATATATGCATGATATAGGCCAACAATCGTGAAACAAGTCTGTTGAATATTTTGTCAGAATTCAAGCTTATCAGTGCTAATGGAAACTATTGCACACTAGAGGACCCCGTTGCGCAAGTATTGGCCATCTATATATAGTTTGAATCCCAATAATGTTCATACATGATAGGGCATATGTGTAAAGCAATTTTTCCCGAGAACTTGTCAAGATTCAAATTTATCGGTGCTAATGGAAACTAGTGCACATTAGAGGACCCCCTTGCACAAGGGTTGGCCATCTATATATAATATGAATCCCAATAATGTTCATACATGATAGGGCATATGTGTGAAGCAATTTTTTTCCGAGAACTTGTAAAGATTCAAATTTATCAGTGCTAATGGAAACTAGTGCACATTAGAGGACCCCCTTGCACACGTGTTGGCCATCTATGTATAGTTTGAATCCCAATAATGTTCATACATGATAGGCTATATGTGAATCATATTTTTCTTCCAAGAACTTGTCAAGATTCAAATTTATCGGTGCTAATGGAAACTAGTGCGCACTAGACGAGCCCCTTGCGCAAGCGCTGGCCATTACATATAGTTTAAATCTCAAGAATGTTCATACATGATAGGCCATATGTGCAAAGGAATTTTTTTCCCGTGAACTTGTCAAAATTCAAGTTTATCGGTGCAAATGGAAACTAGTCCAAAAAATTACATAGAGGTCCAAAAGAACTAGACAATAACTAATAGGACCTGCAACTTTACAAAAAGGACCCCAAAACATATAGAAGAAAATCAATCGAGTCCTCGACCGCACATCAGATCTCTGCTCTGCATCCTTTCCAGCAACTCCATCGCCGGGGACGCACCACTTGGGACAGTGTCGCCGGTAGTCGCCAGGACGAAGGAGAAGAAGGGCCCCAGCAATGGCATATTGGCTCTGAGAAGGGCCGCTGAAAGGCCAAGATGTTCACGGGCAAGACGGATGACGCCGTCGTATGCCCCGAGCTTGTGAACGTTAGCAGCTTGACTTCCCCATTGGCCAGATCTGAAGCACTGACCAAAGCAAGCCTCACCGTTAGCGCCATCACCTTGATGGCACCAGATCGGGGTTTGGCCGGCAAGATCCGCCAGATCTGATCCGCCAGATTCACCATAGGCCAGATCTGAAGCCGATGACGAGATCCCCGACTCCATTGCGCCATTCTGCTCATGGGAAACACTTGATCTAAGCTTACAACAACACTAACTCCCTCGGATCCAAATTAGCTGACTCAACTTTGCTTATCTAAATATGGATGTATCCACACATGTTTTTACTCTAGACACATACACGTCTAAGGAAAGTTGAATCAATTAATTTAGTTCGGAGGGTGTACGATATACAGAGAGAAGTCGGCCTCGTCTCCGGCCGGCGAGGCCGCCGGAGAGAAGGGGGAGAGGAGCCGGGGGAGTGGGAGAGACTCGAGAGAGAAAAAGAAGAGGAAGAAATGAGAGCTCCCTGGGGAAGAACATTATTTTTGTCGTTCTGCTCGTAGCTTGAAACTGAAAATTTCGGCCGCGCGCCAAATCATCCCGCCGCATCCATTCGAAAATCCCGTGACCAGTTTTACCCTTTTAACCCTGGTCCGGAAGCTACAACCCACCGACCATGGAGGGCTCATTCGGTAACAATGAAATATCTTGCCTAGATCCCGAACCCTCCCCACAAGCCCACACCCACCCACGAACCATTCGCCCATTAGCTCAAAAATACTCTCACACGCCAAAGCTCTGACTCTCTACAGTACTAGATCTGCTTCGCCGCCGGCATACTCCTCCACAGCGTAGCCTTGCGTGTTGGCTGTCCACCCACCTGATCCGCTCCCCCGCCTCCCTCGCCACCGACGAATCTGCTTCACCGCCGACCTCGCCACCGACGGATCTGCTTCACCGCCGACCTCATCCACAACGTAGCAATCAACGCCTTTCCTGTCGACGCACCGGATCCTCTCCAACGGAACCGGGTCTACTTCACCGTGGCCCCCCCTCCACAGAAGCCGATCTATTCCACCGACTACCTCGGCGCAGCGGCTGTATCAACTTCACCGAATCCCTTGCCAGCCAACCAGATCCGCTTCACTAACGCCCGCTTCTACTGAAACAGGGTCGATTCATCGTCTCCCGCGTTCGCCGCCGCTGGAATGCAAGTTGCCGCCCCCGTCCACCCCGCTGTAGCTTGGTTAGTACGCTGGCCCGTTAGATCGCGGTGTTTCTTTAGCCATGTTTTGGGTAGTTATTTGCAGATTTCATATGCCATTAACTTTCTTGATGTGTTGCTTCGCATGAAGTTCGTTTAAATATTGTACAGTACAAAAGCATTATCCGGTCGCTACCATCCTGTTCATTCTACTGACACCTGTGTGCATCCACATATTTATGGCCTTATACCCATTCATTTGCTGCCAACTGTTTTTGTACTGCATGCTATTGTCGCACTGCTTTTATAGTCATGCTATGGGCATTTCCAATCTGGTTGTTCTTATAACACATCATTAGCTCACCGCTAGCCGCTAGCTGTTTTCTCGTGCCTGCTATTCTCACACTGCTTTTATAATCATGGTATGTGCATTTCCAATCTGCTTGCTCTTATACCTCGTCTTTAGCTTATAGCTATTTTTTTCCATGAATGCTCCTGTCGCACAACTTGTATAGTTATTGCTGCGTGCATGTCTGGTCTTTGTATTATCGTAGACTAACTTGTCAATGTTATTTTTCCTAGGGATTGATCATGCGAACCACTTATTAGAACATCCAACATTAACAGCGGGGACGCTAGGGAAGGTTGGAATCTGAGTTCTTGGTTGGTAATTTTGGCAGTTTACTTCCGTTATTATCTATAACCTATATGCATTGTTCCTTATGCAAGAGATTAACACTTGGAACCCTGCCATAGCAATGCCATTCATGCTTTACTATGTTTCTGCCTATTTGATATGCTTGTCTTGGAGCAACTGCGAAGGTGATTTGAACCTGACATTTGGTCATTCTTAATGCCAGTTTACTTTATGTGGAAAACCTTGGCATTACCCTACTCTAAATCTGAATGTCTGAAATTCGTATCTCATGCAAAGCTTGGTTTTAATCTGATATCTGGTAAATATTGGCTTATTCATTTGGCAGCTCAAGTTTTTTGTTATTTGAAACCAGCTGACTTGGTCTTAAATGTGATATCTAAACACAGATTAAGGACAATGGAGCAGGAGGATTAGCATTTCACTTGAAGGCTGAACCTAAAATGACAGGCATGTCGACCACGACTAGTGCACGCAAGAGAAGGACCTGCAGCGAGCCAATATGTGCTTAGTACATGCAACTTATCTTATCTTGTGCTTATTTCTGCTACATGCTGTTATCTGATCTCTACATTGCGTAATACATGTTTGAATAGTTAATTGTTGTAACTATGATTGCAATATTACCAGAATGCAGTTTTAATGAAGCAGTCATCATTAGAAGATATTCGCAAAAAAATGATCTGTAGCGACCCTGTGCAACATTATGATGTAAGTCTGTGCTTAGTACAAGTTCCATACATTGTCTTATTTATGCAACTTGTTATTATCTTATATCTACATTGCATAATAAATGTTTGAATAGTTCACTGTTGTAACTATGTTTGCAATATTACTAGAATGCAGTTGTAATGAAGAAGTCCTTAGTAGAAGATAGAGCGCAAAAAAGGTTCTGGGGTGAGCCTATGCAACGATATAATGTAAGTCTGTGCTTAGTACTTGTGACTATCTCATATCGACAATGCTTAATACATGTTTGCATAGTTCATCGTTTAACTCTTTTTGCATTATTATCAAAATGCAGTTGTGATGAAGCAATCTTCATCAGAAGAGAGGCCCAGAAAAATTTCTGATCTTTCTTCTGATGCATCTTCTCATAGCCGTCAACCTAGACCATTCCTTTCATCAAACAGTAAATATCTCAAGGATGTACTTTATAAAAGACATGGTATTGCTGCTTTAAGATCTGTAGCTGATATGTTGACAAAGAGTACACAAGATTCAATCAAGGTGATTGCCAAATGTCAACGTGTTATTGATGATGCTAATAGAAGTCCTCAATGATTCTATGTAATTTTTTTATTTGGGCACATTAATTGCCTTGTAATTTTCCTAGTTATTTTATTTGTGTATGTAATTGTGTGTATCATTGATATCAGATTTTAGGCTCATGGAATTTAATGTAAGTTGACTAGTCAAACAACCAGGGCCCTACAACAGATTGGGCCGGCCCACTTACAGTAGTGTGGGACCCACTTTCATTTTGGGCCGGCCCACTTACTTATTGGGCCGGCCCGGTTACACGATAGTGGGCCCCACCTGCTTATTGGGCCGACCCACTATCTTGTTGGGCCAGCCCACTTGCTATATGGTGGACCCCACATACTAAATGGGCCGGCCCTTTAACAGGAAAGTGGGACCCACCTGTGTTTTTTGGCCCGACCCACTATCTTGTTGGGCCGGTCCACTTGCTATATGGTGGACCCACATACTAAATGGGCCGGCCCTTTAACAGGAAAGTGGGACCCACCTGTGTTTTTTGGCCCGGCCCACTATCTTGTTGGGCCGGCCCACTTGCTATATGGTGGACCCCACACACTAAATGGGCCAGCCCTTTAACATGAAAGTGGGACCCACCTGTGTTTTTGTCCCGGCCCACTAGCTTGTTGGGCCAGCCCATGTGATCTATTGTGGACCCCACGTACTAAATGGGTCGGCCCGATAGGAGGAAAGTGGGACCCACATGCTAATTGGGCTAGCCCACTAACTTCTTGGGCTGGCCCACTTGCTTTGAGGTGGACCCCACTTGTTAAATGGGCCGGCCTGATAATAGGAAAGTGGGCCCCACATGTCTTAGTGGGCCGGCCCATTTAAGTTTTGACCAGTCAACCTTAGAGGTTTGGCCCGGCCCACGTAACTAATGGACCAGCCCAACTATATAGTTGACCAGTCAAACTAAGTCAGCTGGCCCGGCCCGCAAACTTAATGGGCTGGCCCGCTTGGCACGCCTCGTGTGGGCCTACCATCTACCACGGGGTTTCAGCCGGTTAACGCCGTTAACTGCCAGTTAACAGCGTCTGCCACTTGTCAGTTTGCATGACATCAGCAGTCAATGGGCTCCCGGAAACACTTCTGCAACGGACCGATTTTCCGTGGCGGAAGGGCGCCCAAGCGCGACGGACCGAAAAAAACGTCGTAGGACTTTGCCTGACGCAGTTTCGACAACAGAACCCATATCGTCGGGTTAGGCCCATAGTCGACGAAAAATGGCCCTTAGCGGACGATTTTGGGATGTTGTCTATCAGAAATTTTCTTGTAGTGCTCTCCTTATCATTTTTTATTTTTTATTTTGTTTTTGTGCCAAGAATAGCCTCTAATAGGACGAAAGTAAGATTTGAGGAAGTTGTTGTGCTGAAAACAGATTATGTGTTGTCACCATAAAAATTCGTATAAATTGCCAGAGCGTAATTCTGATCTGCCAATTTTTGTGCATATGCCCCAGGTTATTATCTAACTTTTGTTAGTTGACCACTTTTCGATCTGAGCAACATAAGATTTGCGGACAAATCGATATTTACCTGTTGTTCTGCTTTGACATATTTCTATCAGCATTTGCATTTGCCGCTTGATCTCTTTCTTATTTTTTGAGTTGTTTTGAAAGAAGGAGCTTTTCAAAGAAATTTCTACATTAGCTAAATGTTTTAATGGATGTTTGATTTATGTTAGAACTGAACCAAGTGGATCTGTTATTTTGATTGCACTAATGCTGCTAATAAGAATTGTGTGAAGTTTTGTATGGAGGAAGTTTTCAAGTGTAGGGAGAGAAGAATGATGTAATGGGATGAAGATTGGACAAAAGATCAAGCTTGGCGATGCCCATGTCACCCCAATAAATATCCAAGAGGTACAAGCGTCAAAGCTTGGGGATGCCCAAGGCATCCCCTTCTTCATCAGTAGAAATATTAGGTCATCTTTGAAGACACTATATTTTTATTGCTTCATATCCTATGTGTTATTCTTGGAGCGTATTTATTTTTGTTTTAAGTTTAGTTTAGTTTTGATTTTTGTAGCATATGTTTGGACCCCAACATTTTTTTTTGGAGAGACATACACTCTGTTTTCATTGCATAGAACACTCTAGTTTTCACTCTTATTGTCTAGACTGTGGCATAGACTTTGGCATGTCATGTTAGATGTTATTTTAATTGTATGCTTAGTAATTATTGTTGTAGCATGACTTGTCTTAAAATATGAGAGTGCTTAATGCGCCATTGAAAGAATCATGTGTTGTTTCCATCATACAAAAGCATAGTATTGTGGTATTCTCCTTTGAAGCTGTTATTTGGTCGACTTGGCACATGCTTACACCATGTTATGACTACAAACCAGTCACCTAAAGCCTCTATGATCATTTAGTTTTTGACTTGCAATATCACTTTATGCTTTGATTAATAATGTTTTGTCGCTATGCATGATTATAGCCATTATTGCTCTCTTAGTTGGTCGCTCCCAGTCTTTTGCTAGCCTTTGCCTGTACTGAGTATGAGCTCTACTCGTGCATCCAACCACCAAAAACCAAAATGCCAATTATGTCCACCATACCTACCTATATGTGGTATTTCACCGCCACTCCAAAGTAAATTGCTTGTGTGCTACCTTTAAACCTTCAAAATTACTACTTGTTTTGTGTTTTGTTTTAGCTCATGAGGAAGTATTGAATGGTTTATTGTATTTTCATGACTTCACACCTTGACTAAGCATGAATAATGTGCTAAAGTCCTTAATATTGCAAAAAGAGCAAGGCAACCGGGTTCCCATCCCAAATAAAATATAAAACAAACAAATGAACAAATAATGCTCCGCACATTATGTACCGGAGAGATCCTAAATAATGGTGTGCAATGGAGAACTACACGGGAGCCGCTCTTGAGGTCACTATATGAAAGGATGATAGATTGTTTGATGCCATTCATTTACATAGACATGCATGCCTCTCAAAATACATGTTTCAACACTCCTATTGCTTTCAAAATAAAAAGCTCTAGCACATGAGTAAGCTTGCTTCCCTCTGCACAGGGCCTTTCTTTTACTTTTATGTTGAGTCTTCATCTTCTTACTTTATGCACCACTAAGAGAGCATAGTTGTCATTCTGAGTGTAATGTGCATAGTCCCAAAATTTATTATTGATTATTCATGATTATGACTATTGCTTGTTCTCAAATTATTTGTATCTAGTCACCCTCTAAACTTTAAAGGTGTCCTGGCATTTATGTTTTGCTACTTCATAAAGGACAAGCTGAATACCACTTTGCTATGTTTTTGCTATGCCCATAAACAAACAGTTGCTTTCAGTGCATTATTATTCATGATCTTTTGTTTGAGTTACTTCTCATGTTATAACATAGTTGCTAAGTTCTATTGAATTATATCTATCATGTCTATGTTTAGAGTACTTTGATTCCAGCTAACAATGTTTTTACAATAACTGGATCAAGATTGTGTTGGCTTCAAGTCACCTCAAAAATTATTTTGTTATCACTTACCTACTCGAGGACGAGCAGGAGTTAAGCTTGGGGATGCTGATACGTCGCAACCGTATCTATAATTTTTTATGATCCATGCTTGTTTTACACACATTCCAATATGTTTTGTTTACACTACGTGGCACTTTTATGCATTTTTCGGCACTAACCTATTGACAAGATGCCACAGTGCCAGTTCCCTGTTTTCTGCTATTTTGTATTTCAGAAAAGTTGTACAGGAAATATTCTCGGAATTGGACCAAACAAAGCCAAAGTTGCTATTTTACCGAAACGAAGACGGGGTCCATAGGAGAGACGGAGGGGGGCCAGGGGCGGCTAGACCATGCCTAGGCGCGGCCTGGCCATGGCCCGTGCCTAGGGGTGGTGTGGGCCCACCTGGCGCTCACCGACCTCGCCCTTCCGCCTATAAATTTCCTTCGACGAGAAAACCCTGAAATAATCCAGCCTCTGTCCACGAAAAGTTCCGTCGCCGCACTCATCGTCAAGATGAGTTTTGGGGGTCATAAGTTCCTGTTCGGGCACCCTACCGGGACGGGGATTGACCCCCGGAGCCATCTTCATCGACTCCACCGCCTCCACTTCGACTCCATGATGGTTTGTGAGTAGTTCCCCCCTGGACTACGGGTTCTCGGCTGTAGCAAGTTGGTACTCTCTCTCCCATGTACTTCAATACAATGATCTCATGAGCAGCCTTACATGATTGAGATCCATATGATGTAATCGTTGTTGTGTTTGTTGGGATCTGATAAATTGTGGAATTGTGATCAGATTGTTCATCATATTATCATACTACTGTTATTTAAGATCTTGCATGCTCTCCGGTACTTGTAGTTACATTAGTCAAGTAGTTGCATGTATCTCCAAGAGGGAGTATTTATGCTCGATAGTGGGTTCATGCATCTAGTTTTCTGGAAGAGTGACAATAACTTCTAAGATTGTAGATGTGATGTTGCTACTAGGGAAAAAACAACAATGTTTTGTCTAAGGATGATTATATTGTTTACTTTATGTTGGAGATATGCTCAAGAGGAAATAATAAAGTGGTTATTATTATATCTTTGTGTTTATGATAAATGTTTGCATCTCATGCTATAATTGTATTAACTGAAAACATATTAATACTTGTGTGTTATGTAAACAAAAAAGAGTCCCTACTAAGCCTCTTGTTAAACTAGCTTGTTGATTAATATATGATCATGGTTTCCTGATCATGAACATTGGATGTTGTTAATAACAAGGTTATTTAATCGGGTGAATGATATAATGGACAGACACCCATAATAAGCGTAGCATAAGATTAAGTCATTAAGTTCATCTTGCTATAAGCTTTCGATACATAGTAACCTAGTCCTTCGACCACGAGATCATGTAAATCACTTACACCGGATGGGTACTTTGATTACATCAAACGCCACTGCGTAAATGGGTGGTTATAAAGATGGGATTAAGTATTCGGAAAGTATGAGTTGAGGCATATGGATCAAGAGTGGGATTTGTCCATCCTGATGACGGATAGATATGCTCTAGGCCCTCTCGGTGGAATGTCATCTAATTAGCTTGCAAGCATGTGACAAGGTCACAAGAGGTGACATAGCACAGTACGAGTAAAGAGTACTTGTCGGTAACGAGGTTGAACTAGGTATGGAGATGAAGGATAACGTTGCATAGAAAACAAAAATTTTCCTATCGCGAACACGCAATCCAAGCCAAGATGCAATCTAGAAGACGGTAGCAACGAGGGGATGATCAAGACTAACCCTTGAAGAGATTCCAAAGCCTATAAGAGTAGGCTCTTATTGCTGCGGTAGACGATCACTTGCCGCTTGCAAAAGCGCGTAGAAGATCTTGATCACGATCGTTTCCGGCGCCACGAACGGGCAGCACCTCCGTACTCGGTCACACGTTCGGTTGTTGATGAAGACGACGTCCACCTCCCCGTTCCAGCGGGCAGCGGAAGTAGTAGCTCCTCTTGAATCCGATAGCACGACGGCGTGGTGTCGGTAGTGGTGGAGAAATCCGGCGGAGCTTCGCTTAAGCGTGCGGGATGTGGTGGAGGAGAGAGACCGCTAGGGTTTGGGGAGAGAGGGGGGTTGGGCGCCGGCCCTCTAAGGGGTGCGGCCAAGGCTGAGCCAAAGAGTGGCTGCCCCCCTCCCTCTCCTCCTCATTATATAGGTGGAAGCCCCAAGAGTTGGTGTCCAAGTCTTCGAATAAGACCCGAACCAAAAACCTTCCATAAGAGGGGGAAACCTAGCCCATCTAGGACTCCCACCAAAAGTGGGGTTTCCACCTCCCATATGGGGGGGTGGCCGGCCCCCTAAGGGGGAGTCCACTTGGGACTCCTCCCCCACTAGGGTTGGCCGGCCATGGAGGTGGAGTCCCATGTGGACTCCACCTTCCTTGGTGGTTTCTTCCGGACTTTTCTAGAACCTTCTAGAACCTTCCATAGAACCTTCCGCGACATTTTAATTCACATAAAATGACATCCTATATATGAATCTTATTCTCCGGACCATTCCGGAACTCCTCGTGATGTCCGGGATCTCATCCGGGACTCCGAACAAATATTCGAACTCCATTCCATATTCAAGTTCTACCATTTCAACATCCAACTTTAAGTGTGTCACCCTACGGTTCGTGAACTATGCGGACATGGTTGAGTACTCACTCCGACCAATAACCAATAGCGGGATCTGGAGATCCATAATGGCTCCCACATATTCAACGATGACTTTAGTGATCGAATGAACCATACACATACATTACCAATTCCCTTTGTCTCGCGATATTTTACTTATCCGAGGTTTGATCTTCGGTATCACTCTATACCTTGTTCAACCTCGTCTCCTGACAAGTACTCTTTACTCGTACCGTGGTATGTGGTCTCTTATGAACTCATTCATATGCTTGCAAGACATTAGACGACATTCCGCCGAGAGGGCCCAGAGTATATCTATCCGTCATCGGGATGGACAAATCCCACTGTTGATCCATATGCTTCAACTCATACTTTCCGGATACTTAATCCCACCTTTATAACCACCCATTTACGCAGTGGCGTTTGGTGTAATCAAAGTACCTTTCCGGTATAAGTGATTTACATGATCTCATGGTCATAAGGACTAGGCAACTATGTATCGAAAGCTTATAGCAAATAACTTAATGACGAGATCTTATGCTACGCTTAATTGGGTGTGTCCATTACATCATTCATATAATGACATAACCTTGTTATTAATAACATCCAATGTTCATGATCATGAAACCATGATCATCTATTAATCAACAAGCTAGTTATACAAGAGGCTTACTAGGGACTCTTTGTTGTTCACATAACACACATGTATCAATGTTTCGGTTAATACAATTATAGCATGGTATGTAAACATTATCATAAACACGAAGATATATTATAATAACCATTTTATTATTGCCTCTTGGGCATATCTCCAACAGTCTCCCACTTGCACTAGAGTCAATAATCTAGTTTACATTTGTAAAGATATAACACCTTGGTCTTCTGGTGTTTTATCATGTATTGCTCACGAGAGAGGTTTTTAGTCAACGGATCTGACATGCTCAGAACCGTATGTATTTTGTAATTCATTTGCGTCTTAACGCATCACTCATTTCCAAATGAGTCGGCATTAAATATGTTTGGTCTTCTGGTGGAACCTTAATTCCGCGGTCTGAAATATGTCACTAATATTGTCACACACAATATAGCTTCAAAGTTCTGACTCTGTCGGAAATACACCAGGTTCTCAAAGAACCTCTTGACTTAACATCCTTTGTTATTGTCAAAACAATGACATACTCTGCCTTCTTTTGTAGATTCCGTCAAAATATTTAGAACTCTTCTAAATCTAGCATAGACAACTTCTAGCTCATTGTGCTACCTTTTAAACAACACTTAGTCTAATTTGAGATTGAAATTATATTTTATATGTGACAAAACCAATATCGGTGTAACACCTTACAGTGATTTGTTTGTCATTTCTTCATAAAAAAAAAATATATATCCTTAGTTCTTCTAAAGTACTCAAGGATATTTTACTGTTGTCCAATGATCATCATATGAATCATTCTGGTATATGCTCATAACACTTTATAGCACATGATATCTGATTGTGTACATATTATTCGTGATCTAAAATCACTCATGTGTTTTTACTCATCGAGTGTCATATACACTCAAGTCTTGTTAAAACTTCACATGACAAGAACATTTTCTTAATATTTCTATATTGAACTACTTCAATATCCATCATATGTACTTTGACTTAAACTTATTTATGTGTTTCAATCTATCTTCATAGATCTTGACACTAAATTTGTTTCAGTCCATATCCTTTCATTGAAGTTAATTCTCAATGAAACCTTTTTAATCAAGTATATAATTACATCATTTATAACCAACTATATGTCACCTACATAAAGTATTATAAATGTGTCTTAGCGCTCCCACTTAATTTCTTGCAAATGCAAGCCTCTTCATTGTTTCTGATGAAATCAAAAACTCTTTGACTATTTCATCTAGTGAAGATTCAAACTCCGCTATACTTACTTCATCAAATTGAAGTTTGTATACCTATCTAGTATTCCACGAACCAGCAAAACTCTTGGTTGTATCTTGTATACACCTTTAATACACACTTCTGATAAGTAATGTATTTTGCCATCCTACTAACATATCTCATAAAGGAAATATGTAGTGATTACTAGAATAATCCATATAGACTTTAAGCATTGCTACGGAAGATCTAATCTTGTCGTAGTCAACTCTTTGAACTTTGTCGTAAACAACTTTTTGACAAGTTAAGCTTCTTCAAGGATATTTCATCCAAGTCCATCAATTTTATAGATCTATTTACTTTAAAAAAGTATTCATCTATCTTGGATTTCATGGCGTATAGCCATTTTAACGGAGTCAGGGCCCATCATAACTTCTTTGTTTTTAGTTGGTTTATCATTGTTCATAATCAATCCTTTGTCCACAAATCATTTATTTGATCACAAAGTAAACCATACCTACAAGGTTCAATATGTACTTCGATCTCCATGGCTAAAACACTTTGTAGTCATGGGAGCCATGATCGTCGTGGCCGCTTCCGAAACCAATTCCGATGCTGCGCTACTCTGATCATTATGCTCAGGTTCATAAACCTTATCAAATTATATTGTCCTCCCACTCAAATACTTCATTAGAAACAATTTTCTCGGAAATAAGAAACATTGACAAACACTTTTGTCTTTGTCTTGTGAGAAGAATTCCCAATCAATTCTCTGGGATAACCAACAAAGACATTCATCCGATTTTGGTTGTAAACTCTTAGACCAAAATTTAAAGAAAGGACTATTAAGGTTTATACCCATGCCATAACTCGTATGGTGTCATTTCAACGGATCATGATGATGCTCTATTTAGTGTAAAAGCGGTAGTCACTAAAGCATAATCCACAAAAATATAATGGCATCAATATTTTATTTCATCATTGATCCAACAAAGTTTGGATATATCTCTTGGATACTTCATCATCACTATGATACTCCAAGAAACATAAGTTGTAGAACAATTTCATAACTCTCTTAGATGTTTGCTAAAACTCGTAATTCAAATATTTTCACCATGATCCAATCATAGATATTTGACTTTTCTATTACGATGATTTCCACTTCATGCTGAAATTTATTTGAATCCTATTCAAATGTTTCAAACTTTTCCTTATTGAATATATCCACATATATACTCAATTCATTGTTTGAAGGTTTTCATGAAATAGAAGAATCTCCCGCACACAACTATGCCTAGTGAACCACATACATCATCATGTATATTTTCACAAAGTTAGTTGCCCGTTCAACTCTTGGCCTATGAACGGTATTTTAATCATTCTCTTTAGAAAAGATTTGCAAGTGCCAAATGATTCAAAAATCAAATGACTCCAAAAATCCATTTGCATGGAGTTCCTTCATGCGTTCCTTTCTAACATGACCTAAATGGCGGTTCCACAAATAAGTGGAATTCAAATCATTTGCCTTATGGCATTTTAGCTCAGTTTTATGTATGTGTGTTTCACCTTTAAGATTTATAATAACTTATCCATCGTACATGAAGTAATGTCATAATTTGAACAACTCATTGTTTTTATTTGACCAGAGCAAAATAACAATTATTAAGTTCTTTATTATAAATTCTAAGGGCTAGATAGAATGCCAACGACGAACATAATAACACTTTATTTTGTTCCAGACGTGCTTTTCTATCATATTCCTTGTCAGTCACTTAGGCCATTGTATTCTTGTATTGCGTTGTTTTGTATGACACTTCATACCAACCAATATGGTACTAATACCAAAGAATTTCATTGTGTGACTTAACTAGGAATACAACCATAACATGTATATCATTTATATACACCTGAGCTAGACTTTCTAGTCTTTTCTTTTCTTTTTGCCAAAATATCTTTTGCAGTTTCTCTTTTAGCTTTCCTCATTATTCAGAAAAACACTTCAACATTAATAACTTCTAGGTTTGTTGGTAAAATACCAATAACCTTGAGGTTCTTACTTTGAAGTTGATCATCATATGACAAGTGTTCCAGATTTTACTATTAGTAACTTTGTAATATGATGAACAATTTCACTCATAATTTTATCCATCATATCATGGCGACTTTTCGAGACCATGTCTGTACATGCTAGGCTCGTAAAGTTTTAACCTTGGTATTTGCATGTGCAAATCTAGCTTGCACCCGTTGTATGCACACGTAGAATCTATCACACCCGATCATCACGTGATGCTTCGAAACGACGAGTTTTAGTAACGGTGCATATTAAGGATGGTCACTTCATGGATATGCGAATATCGTTATTGCCCCAATAGTTGGAGGATTGTGACGCCTTGCGTCTTCAACCTTCGTACATTCCCATAAAACTTATGAGTTCATGTAGTCTCACCAAATTATATTCTATCATCTTGTAATAAGGTCTTAGATATCACATATATCTCATACCTTGATTATTTCTGAAAACTAAATTTTCATCTCCTTACTTTTCAAACAGATTTGAATTTCAAGTTTCACGGAGACAAGATAACTTTAGGTACTAATTGAAACCATAGCTCTTTGAATCAACAATGTGAGGTTTACTAAAAGTTTGCAATAGGACTTAATCAATTCTTGATTCTTTAACAATACGGTACCAATCCGTAAAGTTTCTTGTCAGATTTTAACAGTATTTCTATCTCAATTATAAGACTAGCGCATAGAAGTAAACGGATGCCAATACTACAAAATTAATTCAAAATACTACTCAGACTATGTTTATGATAATTAGTTCATGTTTTAATCTAATTACTAATGAACTCCCACTTAATACAACATCCCTCATAGTTGTTAAGTGGTACACGATCCATATCCACTACACCAAAACCGATCATCACGTGAGATGATGTAGCTTCAATGGTGAACATCAACATGTTGATCATATCATCCATATGACTCGTGTTCAACCTTTCGGTTTCCGTTGTCCCGAGGCCATGTCTGTACATGCTAGGCTCGTCAAGCAAACCCAAGTATTCCGCGTGTGCAACACGGCTTACACCCGTTGTATGTGAATCGTTGAATCTATCACATCCGATCATCACGAGATGCTTCGAAACGACGAACTGTTACAACGGTGCATACGAGGGGAGAACACTTTATTATCTTGATATTAATGTGAGGGATCATCTTATAATGCTACCGTCGCGATCTAAGCAAAATAAGATGCATAAAAGGATTAACATCACATGCAGTTCATATGTGATATGATATGGCCCTTTTGACTTTGCGCCTTTGATCTTTATCTCCAAAGCACGGACATGATCTCCATCATCAACGAGCATGATCTCCATCATCGTCGGCGTAGCGTCAAGGTTCATGGCGCCGTCTTCATGGTTGTTCACCTCATGTAGCAACTATTACAACTACTTTGAAATACTACTCAACATGAAAATTAAAGACAACCATAAGGCTCCTGCCGGTTGCCACAATACAATAATGATCATCTCATACATATTCATCATCATATCATGGCCATATCACATCACCAAACCCTGCAAAAACAAGTTAGACGTCTCTAATTTGGTTTGCATATTTTACGTGGTTTAGGGTTTTCGAGAGAGATCTAATCTACCTACGAACATGAACCACAACGGTGATACTAATGTTGTCAATAGAAGAGTAAATTGAATCTTCACTATAGTAGGAGAGACAGACACCCGCATAGCCTCTTATGCAATACAAGTTGCATGTCGAACGAGGAACAAGTCTCATGAACGCGGTCATGTAAAGTTAGTCCGAGCCGCTTCATCCCACTATGCCACAAAGATGCAAAGTACTCAAACTAAAGATAACAAGAGCATCAACGCCCACAAAACCATTGTGTTCTACTCGTGAAACCATCTATGCATAGACACGGCTCTGATACCACTGAAGGACAACGTTGCATAGAAAACAAAAATTTTCCTATCGCGAACACGCAATCCAAGCCAAGATGCAATCTAGAAGACGGTAGCAACGAGGGGATGATCAAGACTAACCCTTGAAGAGATTCCAAAGCCTATAAGAGTAGGCTCTTATTGCTGCGGTAGACGATCACTTGCCGCTTGCAAAAGCGCGTAGAAGATCTTGATCACGATCGTTTCCGGCGCCACGAACGGGCAGCACCTCCGTACTCGGTCACACGTTCGGTTGTTGATGAAGACGACGTCCACCTCCCCGTTCCAGCGGGCAGCGGAAGTAGTAGCTCCTCTTGAATCCGATAGCACGACGGCGTGGTGTCGGTAGTGGTGGAGAAATCCGGCGGAGCTTCGCTTAAGCGTGCGGGATGTGGTGGAGGAGAGAGACCGCTAGGGTTTGGGGAGAGAGGGGGGTTGGGCGCCGGCCCTCTAAGGGGTGCGGCCAAGGCTGAGCCAAAGAGTGGCTGCCCCCCTCCCTCTCCTCCTCATTATATAGGTGGAAGCCCCAAGAGTTGGTGTCCAAGTCTTCGAATAAGACCCGAACCAAAAACCTTCCATAAGAGGGGGAAACCTAGCCCATCTAGGACTCCCACCAAAAGTGGGGTTTCCACCTCCCATATGGGGGGGTGGCCGGCCCCCTAAGGGGGAGTCCACTTGGGACTCCTCCCCCACTAGGGTTGGCCGGCCATGGAGCCTCCCCCACTAGGGTTGGCCGGCCATGGAGGTGGAGTCCATTCCGGACTTTTCTAGAACCTTCTAGAACCTTCCATAGAACCTTCCGCGACATTTTAATTCACATAAAATGACATCCTATATATGAATCTTATTCTCCGGACCATTCCGGAACTCCTCGTGATGTCCGGGATCTCATCCGGGACTCCGAACAAATATTCGAACTCCATTCCATATTCAAGTTCTACCATTTCAACATCCAACTTTAAGTGTGTCACCCTACGGTTCGTGAACTATGCGGACATGGTTGAGTACTCACTCCGACCAATAACCAATAGCGGGATCTGGAGATCCATAATGGCTCCCACATATTCAACGATGACTTTAGTGATCGAATGAACCATACACATACATTACCAATTCCCTTTGTCTCGCGATATTTTACTTATCCGAGGTTTGATCTTCGGTATCACTCTATACCTTGTTCAACCTCGTCTCCTGACAAGTACTCTTTACTCGTACCGTGGTATGTGGTCTCTTATGAACTCATTCATATGCTTGCAAGACATTAGACGACATTCCGCCGAGAGGGCCCAGAGTATATCTATCCGTCATCGGGATGGACAAATCCCACTGTTGATCCATATGCTTCAACTCATACTTTCCGGATACTTAATCCCACCTTTATAACCACCCATTTACGCAGTGGCGTTTGGTGTAATCAAAGTACCTTTCCGGTATAAGTGATTTACATGATCTCATGGTCATAAGGACTAGGCAACTATGTATCGAAAGCTTATAGCAAATAACTTAATGACGAGATCTTATGCTACGCTTAATTGGGTGTGTCCATTACATCATTCATATAATGACATAACCTTGTTATTAATAACATCCAATGTTCATGATCACGAAACCATGATCATCTATTAATCAACAAGCTAGTTATACAAGAGGCTTACTAGGGACTCTTTGTTGTTCACATAACACACATGTATCAATGTTTCGGTTAATACAATTATAGCATGGTATGTAAACATTATCATAAACACGAAGATATATTATAATAACCATTTTATTATTGCCTCTTGGGCATATCTCCAACAGGAGATACCGATGATCAAACCTTGGATAAGTAAAGTATCGCGCGACAAAGGGAATCGGTATCGTATGTAAATAGTTCATTCGATCACAAAGTTACCGTTGAATGTGTGGGAGTCATTATGGATCTCCAGGTCCCGCTATTGGTTATTTATCGAAAAGGGGTCTCGATCATGTCTGCATAGTTCACGAACCGTAGGGTGATGCGCTTAAGGTTCAATGTCGTATAGTAGATTTGTAATATGAGATGGAGACCGAATGTTTTTCGGCGCCTCGGATGGGATGCAAGACATCACGAGGAGGTCCAGAATGGTCCGTAGAATAAGATTGGAAGTTGATTTATGGGGTTCGGAAAAGTTCGGGATTTTTCCGGTGGAAGACCGAGAAGGTTCTAGAAGGTTTTGGAGGTTCCACCAGTGGTCCCACGACCCCGGGAGGGGCAATATGAGCCGAGGGGGTGCAGCCCAGCCCTAATGGGCCAGGTGCACCAGCCCCTCAAGGCCCAAGCCGTCCACCCCTTTAGGGTTTCCCCAAAACCCTAGGGGAGACTTGGGGGGAAGATTCCCCCCCCCTCTTTTGGCCGCTGGCCATAGGGCTTGGAGCAGGGGCCAAGGAAATCCTGTCCGGCCTCCCCCCTATATAAAGAGGGGAGGGGGCAGGGGCGCAGCCCTCCTTCACCCCTCCAACCCTAGCCTCCCCTCTCCCTCCTCCACATCAATCTGCACTGGCTTGGCGAAGCCCTGCAGAATCTTCTCCTCCACCACCGCCACGCCGTCGTGCTGCTGGGATTCCGAGGAGATCTACTACACCTCCGCTGCCCACTGGAACGGGGAGAGGAAGGACTTCATCGACACCGTACGCACGACCGAGTACGGAAGTGTTGTCGGACTGCAGCACCGGAACGATCGACTACATCAAGCACGAGATCTGATCTTGTTAAGGCTTTGGATCTTCGAGGGTTAGTGTCTCATCTCTCTCGTTGCTCTGATCTTCATAGATTAGATCTTGGCTTTTCCTAGATTGGATCTTGGTTTTGTTCTTCTTCGCGGTAGAATTTTTTTGTTTTCTATGCAACGAACTCATCAGTGGTATCAGAGCCGTGTCTATGCATAGATCTGTTGCACGAGTAGAACACAATGAGTTTGTGGGCGTTGATGCTTTTGTTGTCTTTTGTCATGTGTACTTTGCATCTTGCGGGATGGTGGGATGAAGCGGCCCGGGCTAACTTTACATGACCGCGTTCATGAGACTTGCTCCACGCTTGACATGCAACTTGTATTGCATAAGTGCCTTTGCGGGTGTTTGTCTCTCTCACCATAGTTAATATTCAACTTACTATTTCAATCGATAACACTAGTATCACCGTTGTGGTTCTTGTTCGTAGGTATATCAGATCTTACTCGAAAGCCCCAAACCACGGAAAACATGCAAACACTTTTTAGAGGCATCTAACTTATTTTTGCAGGGGCATGTGATGTGATATGGCTATGTGATTGTGACTATATTTGATGTATGATATGATCGTTATTGTATTGTGGCAACCGGCAGGAGCCTAATGGTTGTCTTTAATTTTGTTAAGACATGCGTGTCTATTCATCATGTAATAACTTTATTTCAAGTAGTTGTTATAGTAGCTATAAGTGATGGACAACCATGAAGCGGCGCCACTGACCTTGACGCCATGCTGGTGATGATGGAGATCATGTCCGTGCTTTGGAGATGGAGACCAAAAGCACAAGAAGAAAGGCCATATCATATCACGTATTATGAATTGCATGTGATGTTAATCCTTTATGCATCTTATTTTGCTTAGATCACGACGGTAGCATTATAAGATGATCCCTCTCACTAAATATCAATATAATAAAGTGTTCGTCCTTAGTATGCACCGTTGCTAAGACTTGTCGTTTCGAAGCATCACACGATGATCGGGTGTTATAGATTCTACATGTGCATACAACGGGTGCAAGCCAGATTTGCACATGGGGATACTAAGGTTAACCTTGACGAGCCTAGCATGTACAAACATGGTCTCGGAACACGGGATACCGAAAGGTAGAGCCTGAGTTATATGAATGATATGATGAACATTTTGAATGTTCGCCTTTGAAACTACATCTTCTCTCGTGAAGATCGGACTTGGTGTAGTGGATTTGGTTCGTGTAATCACTAAAACAATGCGAGGGATGTTTTTTGAGTGGGAATTCACCTAGTTAATTTAAGAATTACAATGAACTCAATTTATCATAAACTTAGTCTAAACTCTTTGCAAATATGTTGTAGATCATGGCGCCCCCCACCATCAATTTTAATCAATTCATAGAGAAAGAAAAGCTTAAGAACAATGGAAGCAACTTCACGGATTGGATCCGTCATGTGAGGATTGTCCTCACTGCTGGACAACTGCAATTTGTGCTCGATGCACCGTTAGGTGCCCCACCTGCAGAAAATGCTCCCGGTGAGGTGAAAAATGTTTACCAAACTCAGAAAATTATTACTCACAAGTTCAGTGCGCCATCCTATATGGCCTAGAGGCGGAGCTGCAAAAACATTTTGAAAACCACGACCCTTGTGAGATAGACCGTGAGCTCAAAGCTATCTTTGAAACTCATGCGGCCGTGGAAAGCTATGAAGCCTCGGAACAGTTCTTTGGCTCTAAGATGGAAGACGGTAGCTCCGTTAGCGAGCACGTGCTGAAGATGTCTGGGCACGCGAAGAAGCTCAATGACTTGGGAATAGTGATTCCTAACCAGTTGGGTATTCATCGTGTCCTCCAATCACTGCCACCTAGTTATAAGAACTTCGTGATGAACTACAACATGCAGTGCATGAACATGGAGTTACCTGAACTTTTCTCCATGATGAAAACTGCTGAAGTGGAGATAAAGAAAGAGCACCAAGTGTTGATGGTCAACAAGACCACCAGTTTCAAGAAACAGGGCAAGCCTAAGAATGGCCACTTCAAGAAGGGTGGCAAAAAAGATGTTGCGCCTCCTAAGAAGCGCAAGGTTGGCCCTAAGCCTGATACCGTGTGCTATTACTGCAAGGGTGACGAACACTAGAAGCGCAATTGCCCCAAGTACCTGGCTGATCTGAAGAGCGGCCAAGTCAAGAAGAAAGGTATATTTGATATACATGTTATTGATGTCTATCTTACTAGTAATCGTAGTAGTGCCTGGATATTTAATACTGGTTCGGTTGCTCACATTTGTAACTCGAAACATGAACCACGGAATAAACGGAGACTAGCGAGGGACGAGGTGACGATGCGCGTTGGAAATGGATCCAAGGTCGATGTGATCGCCGTCGGCACGCTCCCTCTACATCTACCTTCGGGATTAGTTTTAAAGCTAAATAATTGTTATTTGGTGCCTGCGTTGAGAATGAACATTATATCTGGATCTTGTTTAATGCAAGACGGTTATTCGTTTAAGTCAGAGAATAATGGTTGTTCTATTTATATGAATAATATCTTTTATGGTCATGCGCCTGAGATGAATGGTTTATACTTGTTAAATCTCGATAGTAGTGATACACATGTTCATAACATTGATGCTAAATGAATTAAATTGAATGATAATTCTACATATATGTGGCATTGTCGTCTTGGTCATATTGGAGTGAAGCGCATGAAGAAACTCCATTCCGATGGACTTCTTGAATCACTTGATTTTGAATCACTTGATAGATGCGAAGCATGTCTAATGGGAAAAATGACTAAGACTCCATTCTCTGGTATAATGGAGCGAGCTACAGACTTATTGGAAATCATACATACCGATGTGTGCGGACCAATGAGTGTAGCATCGCGCGGTGGTTATCGTTATGTTCTAACCTTCACGGATGATCTGAGTAGATATGGTTATATTTACTTTATGAAACATAAGTCCGAAACTTTCGAGAAGTTTAAGGAATTCCAAAGTGAAGTAAAAAATCAGCGTAACAAGAAGATTAAGTTTCTGTGTTCTGGTCGCGGAGGTGAATATCTGAGTTATGAGCTTGGCAAGCATTAAAAGAAATGCGCAATACTTTCACAGTTGACACCGCCGGGAACACCACAGCGCAATGGTGTGTCCGAACGTCGTAATCGAACTCTTTTAGATATGGTTCGATCTATGATGTATTTTACCAATTTGCGTTATCGTTTTGGGGTTATGCATTAGAGACAGCCGCATTCACTTTAAATAGGGCACCATCTAAATCCGTTGAAACGACACCGTATGAATTATGGTTTGGTAAGAAACCTAAGCTGTCGTTCTGATAAGGGGTGTCCCGATCTTCTCAGTAAGCGACGGTGGTGATGAACACACGATGGTAGCAGCGGATGGAATCGATGATGATGAGGAGGATAACTTGTATGACGCCGACGAAGTCTCTCGATTGATTCCTGATGCCAATGCAACAGCTCTCAACCCTGCAAGATATTCGCAACTCCACACACTTGCGCACGTAGCCGCCGACCACGAAGCGGTAAATTGCAATCTTCTAATCCCCAATGGAACAGCAGATCACACACAAACTTTCAGTAGCATAAAACTCCAGATCGATGCGAATTGGAGAGTAGTATTCAATAGTTTTGCAGAGCAAACAACTAAGAACTAGGGTTTATCTTAAACGTGGTCTAAAGCAACTTTGGGGGCGTCCCAGGGACTTATATAGGCGTTCGGGACGACCTCAGGTCGAAAAAGTACGGAAATAACCGACCCAGAATAGATCTGGTCGAGACAGACTCGGACTCGGCCGGTCTGGGGGCCGGTCGACCGGGCCTGGGACCGGGTGGTCCGGTCCTAGACCGGGTCTGTGACCGGGCGGAAATCGGACGAAGGGTCCGTGTTCCCTGGATGTTGCCCGGATGGCACCGGTGCAAAATCCGGTTTGCGACCGGGTGGCCCGGTGCCACGGCCGGTCTGACCGGGCCTGGGACCGGCCTGAAGAACTCCTCCTCTCGCGCATGCCTCCCGCTCCTCCCTCGCGCGTCCATGGGATGTCTTCACGTCCAGCTCCATGTCCAGCTTCACGTCCAGCTTCTTGTCCAGCTGCTCCTCTCCTCCTCGTGCGATGCTTGGTTCCTCCTCATACCTGATCATACATAAGTAATACGACTTAGGTAATATAAAGTTCTCGTCGATCAAAGTATCGTTTAGGAACAAGTTCACCTGTTGTTTAAGTAGCTTCGCACGAGCTCGTGTCATTGGTCCAATCCTAACTTCATTGGACTTGAGCTTCACAGCTTCATCTTCATCTTGCAATGACGGAGGTAGTAGTGAGGTAGGGATGTCCTCATCATCTCCCCCCCCCTTCAAAAGGCGTCGACCTCGACGCTCCAAGGTCTTCTCCGTCATATGGTGTCAAATCAGCAACATTGAAAGAATTACTGACACCAAACTCATCAACTGGAAGATCTATCGAGTATGCATTATCATTGATCTTGGCAAGCACTTTGTAAGGACCAGCACCACGAGGCTTCAACTTAGACTTCCGCAGCTTCGGGAACCTATCCTTGCGAAAATGTACCCAGACCATATCACCAGGCTTGAACAACATCTCTTTGCGCTTCTTGTTCATCCTTGCAGCATTGCTCTTGCCTTTCTTTTCTATCAACTCTTTAGTCTTCACATGTATTTTCTTCACAAAATCTGCCCTCTTGGATGCCTCCATATTAAGTCTCTCATGTATGGGCAAAGGCAACAAGTCAAGTGGAGTAATGGGTTTGAAACCATACACCACCTCAAAAGGACACAGCTCTGTGGTAGAGTGTACCGCCCTGTTGTAAGCAAACTCCACATGCGGCAAACACTCTTCCCACTCCTTCAGGTTCTTCTTGATCATGGATCTCAACAGTTGTGATAAGGTTCGATTCACCACCTCAGTTTGACCATCAGTTTGGGGATGACAAGTAGTACTGAACAGTAGCTTTGTCCCCAGCTTCCCCCAAAGTGTCTTCCAGAAGTAGCTCATGAACTTCACATCACGATCAGAAACAATAGTCTTCGGGACTCCATGTAGTCGAACAATCTCCCTGAAAAACAGGTTAGCAATATGCGACGCATCGTCGCTTTTGTGGCAGGCAAGAAAGTGTGACATTTTAGAAAATCTGTCCACTACCACAAATATAGAATCATGGCCTCTCTTAGTACGCGGCAAACCCAACACAAAATCCATACTAATATCTTCCCAAGGTGTAGTAGGTGCCGGTAAAGGAGTATACAAACCGTGAGGCTTCAGCTTGGACTTGGACTTGTTGCAAGTAATGCACCTCTTGACATACCTGTCCACGTCCCGCCTCATCTTTGGCCAATAAAAGTGATCAGCGAGCATGAGTAGCGTCTTCTCACGCCCAAAGTGACCCATCAAACCTCCAGCATGAGATTCCTGCAATAAGAGCAAACGCACAGACGATTCTGGAACACATAGTTTGTTAGCTCTAAACAAGAACCCATCGTGTATGTGATATTTTTCCCATGCTTTACCAATAACACATAAGCGGTATGGTTCAGCAAAATCATGATCAATCGCATATAAATCACATAACACCTCTAATCCAGGAATTTTAACATCAAGATGGGTTAATAGCATAGTTTTCCTAGATAGAGCATCAGCAACAATATTATCTTTTCCCTTCTTATGCTTAATAATGTACGGAAAAGACTCAATAAACTCAACCCACTTAGCAAGACGCCTATGCAAAGTAGATTGGGCTTTCAGATATTTCAAAGCTTCATGATCAGAATGTATGATAAATTCTTTTGGCCACAAATAATGTTGCCAAACCTCAAGAACTCTAATTAAAGCTTACAATTCTTTATCATATATTGGATAGTTCAACTTAGCACCAGAAAGTTTCTCAGAAAAATATGCAATTGGGCGACCCTCTTGCATCAACACACCACCAATTCCAATACCACTAGCATCACATTCAATCTCAAATTGCTTATTGAAATCAGGAAGTGCAAGCAACGGTGCAGAAGTTAACAATCGTTTCAGTTCATCAAAAGCATGATCTTGGGCAACGCCCCACTCAAAGACAACACCCTTTTTAGTCAATTCATTCAAAGGTGCAGCAATAGTAGAAAAATTGGGCACAAAACGGCGATAAAACCCAGCTAGACCATGAAACCTTCTAACTTGACTCACATTCATGGGAGTAGGCCAATTTTGAATAGCTTCAATTTTAGACACATCTACTTCCACTCCATGCTTAGAGACAACATAACCCAGAAATATGACCTTATCTTTGCAAAATGTGCACTTCTCAAGATTACCATAGAGTTTACTATCACGCAACACTTGCAAAACATGTCGAATATGTATAATATGATCAGATTCATTGCGGCTGTAGATTAATATGTCATCAAAATACACAACCACAAACTTGCCAATAAAATCACGCAAAACATGGTTCATCAGTCTCATGAAAGTGCTAGGTGCATTAGTTAAACCAAAAGGCATTACTAACCACTCATATAAACCAAATTTTGTTTTAAAGGCGGTTTTCCACTCATCCCCTTCTTTCATCCTAATTTGATGATAACCACTACGCAAATCAATTTTAGTGAAAACAGCAGCACCACTCAATTCATCTAGCATATCCTCTAAACGGGGAATAGGATGACGATATCGAATAGTAATGTTGTTTATCGCTCTACAATCTACGCACATACGCCATGTACCATCTTTCTTAGGAACAAGAATAACAGGAACAGCACAAGGACTAAGGCTTATGCGGATATAACCTTTGTCGAGTAGCGCTTGTACTTGCTTCTGTATCTCCTTCGTTTCTTCGGGATTCGTTCTATATGGTGCCCTATTGGGCAGCGATGCTCCGGGGATCAAGTCAATTTGATGCTCAATACCTCGCAATGGTGGAAGTCCTGCGGGTACCTCTTCCGGAAACACGTCGCTGAATTCCTGCAAAACATTAGATACACCAAGAGGAAGAGGGGTCATGTCGTTAGAAACCAAAACCGTACCCTTGTACATGAGCACAATAGGCATGGCTGTAGGATTCTCACAAAATTCTCTTATGTCTTGTTTGGTGGCTAATGAGACTAAGGAATTCACTCTCTCACGTTTCGTTATATCACTCACGGCATTACAATTCTCTCATCTATCTATGGATGCATCCTCCAAGTTTACTTCAATCTTCTGACGAGACTCATTGACAATCTGCTGTGGTGACATAGGCTGTAAGTTAATTTTCTTGCCCTTGAACTCCAAGTGATATGTATTGGCGCGGCCATTGTGTTGCACAGAACGGTCATAGAGCCATGGCCAACCCAACAGCAGGTGACAAACCGTCATAGGAACCACATCAAAATCAATGGAATCCTTATACGGTCCAATCTCAAAATCAACTCGCACCATGTGGCTCACCTTCATCTCACCATTATTGCTCAACCACTGAATATAATATGGATGTGGGTGCGGTAGATACTTCAGTTTCAGCTTGGCACATAACTCTTTGCTTGCTAGATTGCGACAACTCCCGCCATCAATAATGACCTTGCAAGCTTTATCAGGACCAACTAGTGCCTTTGTTTGGAACAAATTACAGCGCTGTGTAGATGCACTTGACTGCACATTAAGAACACGCTGCGAGACAACAATAGTTTGAGCTTCAGAAGGAAAAGCATCATAACCATCACTATCATAATCATCCTCATCTGGAGCATTTGGATCAACATCATCTCCAGTTTCATACTCATTGTCCTCATTAATTATCATAACTTTACGATTAGGACAATCCTTCTTGAAGTGACCCTTGCCACCACATGTATGACAAACCATATCACGGTTGCGCGCTGTCGACATGTTAGAACTAGTTCCACTTGCTGCAGGAGCGGGCTTCTTTGTGTTGGTGACACTAGAGACCGGCTTGCTAGACGAAATAGGAACATCTGCAGGGCGCGAAGATGGCGCCATGGAGGGCGGCGCGCGGGGTGTGTAGCGCCCAGCGCCTGTAGCACGGCCCTTCATTTGCAGTTCTTCAGCCAACTGTGACTCAGCTTCTCTTGCATGATGTAGTAGCTCATTCATAGTAGCGTAGCTGTGATGACGCACAATGCCCTTGATGTTAAATCTGAGACCATTCAAAAATCGCTGTAGTGTCATCTGAAGAGACTCACGGACACGGGCACGCTGCATCAGCATCTCCATCTCCATGTAGTAAGCATCAACCGTCAACACACCTTGTTTCAATTGGGTCAACTTGTCAAAGACGGAACGCAAGTAATTGGTAGGCACAAAACGAGCTCTCATTGCCGCCTTCATAGCACGCCATGTGATAATAGGCAGCTCACCATCTTCTTCTCGAGCACTCACAAGTCCATCCCACCAACGCAATGCATAGCCATCAAATTCAGAGGAAGCAAGCTTGATCTTCCTATCTTCAGTATAGTCAGGATGTAAACGCCATAATCTCTCAATCTTCAGCTCCCATGTAAGATATTCTTCAACATCAGTACCTCCTTCAAATCTGGGAATTGAGAACTTGGGTTTACCCAAACCATCGTCTTGTTGTTGTAGAACACGTTGGGCTCCGACGGGGACAAAACCACGACCACAGAACGCATCACCAATGCCACGTCCAAGACCACGACCAACACCACGCCCTTGAGCATTAGCAGCTTCAGCATTGTCACCTTGCACACTGCCATCTTCATCAAGTGGTGGTTGTTGTTGCACCATTGTACGTATCTCACCAACGGCGGTTGTCAAAGCTTGTATAGATGCTTGAAGAGTCGTCACCGACGTTTGAACGGTGTTAACCGCTGTAGTAGTCTCATCGACCTTCAAGTGAACACTCTGAATATCCTTGTCCAACGCTTCATTGGCAACACGGATTTCACGTTGTAGGTGATCACGTAGTGCCTCATACTCCAGCCAAGTAACTGTCGCTGCTGGATCCTTTTTCTGCATCACATCAACATTCTCGGTAGAAGACATGATTAGTAGGTTAGTGCACTAAACAAAAATCTTTGGTGGTACTCTCACAACTCACTCAAAACTGATAAGAAAGGTAAATCTTACCGCTCCAAAGTGAATTAGTATTGCTTACCAACTTGGATTGACGGACTAGTGCACGGATGTAGCGAAGCGAATATCAAGGGTATAAGAACAAATCACACGACAAAGCAGGATATATGTGGGGCTGTAGGTGGGCTACCTATTTGCACCAATAACAAGCTCTAGCGCTGACCGTAGACAACCAATGATACTCACACAAGGCGATATAATGGGGCAATGCAACTATATGTGGGAAAAGTTGCAATGCACTAGAGAGACGCTAGCAAAGCTCAACGAGACAGGCACAAGATTGCTCAACTACGGGTGCAGGAAAGTAAACTTAGGCCTTCACTTGATTCAACTAGCACAACACTTTTCTTTTTGGATTTTTCTTTTGTAGAAAACACGCAGCTATGTAGCTCTTTTTGCTTCTTTTCAATTTTCTCCTTTTTTTTGATTTTTTTTGACTCAACTCCTTGATAACACGGCCAACAGAAATCGCAAAACACCAAAACCCTAATGAGCAGCCTGTCGAGCGGTAAAACTAGTTTCTTCTGGGGAAGTTCCTAGTCACTTTATATCGATAGGCTGTGTCTATGGTTG
This sequence comes from Lolium perenne, assembly GCF_019359855.2. Lineage (NCBI taxonomy): Eukaryota > Viridiplantae > Streptophyta > Magnoliopsida > Poales > Poaceae > Lolium > Lolium perenne. Next base: position 145,950,956 of record NC_067246.2, read on the forward strand.
AGAACAAGCACACTGTACGCTATGTGGACTCGGTGTAACAAAACTGACACGATATGATAAACTAGATGATAAAGAAAACACAAACCCTAACAATTCTACTAGATGAAAGATAAAGATACGCAAAAACAACTACGAAAAGCAACTAAAACTTGAAATTAGTGCAATCTAAGGCTATGGCAAACCCTAACCCTAACTTTTTATGGCTTTTTCTGGATAGGAAAACACTCACAACTCAACTATGGGGTGGATTGTGGATGGCTTACCGAGGAAAACTGGAAATCTGATACCAAGATGATAAGGGGTGTCCCGATCTTCTCAGTAAGCGACGGTGGTGATGAACACACGATGGTAGCAGCGGATGGAATCGATGATGATGAGGAGGATAACTTGTATGACGCCGACGAAGTCTCTCGATTGATTCCTGATGCCAATGCAACAGCTCTCAACCCTGCAAGATATTCGCAACTCCACACACTTGCGCACGTAGCCGCCGACCACGAAGCGGTAAATTGCAATCTTCTAATCCCCAATGGAACAGCAGATCACACACAAACTTTCAGTAGCATAAAACTCCAGATCGATGCGAATTGGAGAGTAGTATTCAATAGTTTTGCAGAGCAAACAACTAAGAACTAGGGTTTATCTTAAACATGGTCTAAAGCAACTTTGGGGGCGTCCCAGGGACTTATATAGGCGTTCGGGACGACCTCAGGTCGAAAAAGTACGGAAATAACCGACCCAGAATAGATCTGGTCGAGACAGACTCGGACTCGGCCGGTCTGGGGGCCGGTCGACCGGGCCTGGGACCGGGTGGTCCGGTCCTAGACCGGGTCTGTGACCGGGCGGAAACCGGACGAAGGGTCCGCGTTCCCTGGATGTTGCCCGGATGGCACCGGTGCAAAATCCGGTTTGCGACCGGGTGGCCCGGTGCCACGGCCGGTCTGACCGGGCCTGGGACCGGCCTGAAGAACTCCTCCTCTCGCGCATGCCTCCCGCTCCTCCCTCGCGCGTCCATGGGATGTCTTCACGTCCAGCTCCATGTCCAGCTTCACGTCCAGCTTCTTGTCCAGCTGCTCCTCTCCTCCTCGTGCGATGCTTGGTTCCTCCTCATACCTGATCATACATAAGTAATACGACTTAGGTAATATAAAGTTCTCGTCGATCAAAGTATCGTTTAGGAACATGTTCACCGGCATGTTGTTTAAGTAGCTTCGCACGAGCTCGTGTCATTGGTCCAATCCTAACTTCATTGGACTTGAGCTTCACAGCTTCATCTTCATCTTGCAATGACGGAGGTAGTAGTGAGGTAGGGATGTCCTCATCACGTTCCTTAAAGTTTGGGGCTGCGAAGCTTATGTAAAGAAGTTACAACCTGAAAATCTAGAACCCAAAGCGGAGAAATGCATCTTCATAGGATACCCTAAAGAAACAATTGGGTATACCTTCTATCACAGATCTGAAGGCAAAGTTTTCGTTGCCAAGAACGGATCCTTTCTTGAGAAGGAGTTTCTCTCGAAAGAAGTGACTGGAAGGAAAGTTGAACTCGACGAGGTTATTGAACCTTCTCTCGGACTTGAGAGTAGCCAAGCGCCGGAAGATGTTCCTATGCCGCCTGCACCAATAAGAGAGGAAGCAAATAATGATGATCATGAAACTTCGAACGAAGTTGCTAGTGAACCTCGTAGGTCGATGAGGGCTCGTACCACTCCTGATTGGTATGACCCCTATCTAAATGTCATGAATGTGGACAATAATGATGAAGACCCTGCGACGAATGAGGAAGCAATGATGAGCCCAGATTCCAACAAATGGCAAGAGGCCATGAAATCCGAAATGGGATCCATGTATGATAACCAAGTATGGACTTTGGTAGACTTACCTCATAGCTGCAAGGCTGCTGAGAATAAATGGATCTTCAAAGAAAAACAGATGCTGATGGTAATATTACTTTCTATAAAGCTCGACTTGTTGCGAAGGGGTTCCGACAAATTCAAGGAGTTTACTACGATGAGACTTTCTCACCCGTAGCGAAGCTAAAGTATGTGAGGATATTGTTAGCAATAGCTGCATTTTTCGGTTATGAAATTTGGCAGATGGATGTCAAAACAGCGTTCCTTAATGGTGACATTGAGGAAGAGTTGTATATGGTACAACCCAAAGGTTTGTTGATCCTAAAAATGCTGACAAGGTATGCAAAATTCAGCGTTCCATTTATGGACTGAAGCAAGCATCCCGGAGTTGGAACCGACGCTTTGATAAGGTGATCAAAGACTTTGGATTTATAGATACTCATGGTGAGGCGTGTATTTACAAGAAAGTGAGTGTGAGCTCTGTAGCATTCCTAATATTATATGTAGATGACATATTGTTGATTGGGAATGATGTAACTTCTAAGCAGTGTTAAAGGTTATTTGAATAAGTGTTTTTCAATGAAAGACCTTGGAGAAGCAGCATATATTTTAGGCATCAAGATTTATAGAGATAGATCAAGATGCCTAATAGGGCTTTCACAGAGTATATACCTAGACAAGATTCTAAAGAAGTTTATAATGGATGAAAGCAAGAAAGTGTTCTTGCCCATGTTGCTAGGTAAGGTCTTGAGTAAAACTCAAGGTCCGGCTACAGCAAAAGAAAGAGAAAGGATGAACAAGATCCCTTATGCTTTGGCAGTTGGCTCTATCAGGTATGCCATGCTGTGTACTAGACCGGATATCGCACATGCTGTTAGTTTGACCAGTAGATATCAAAGTGATCTAGGAATGGAACACTGGACATCGGTCAATAATATCCTGAAGTAGTTGAAAAGGACTAAGGATATGTTTCTTTGTTATGGAGGTGACCAAGAGCTCACTGTAACCAGTTACACCGATGCTAGTTGGAACACTGATCTAGATGACTCTAAGTATCAATCTGGGTACGTGTTTATTTTGAATGGTGCTGCAGTAAGCTGGATGAGTGCCAAGTAGAGCGTGGTGGTGAAATCTTCAACTGAATCTGAATACATAGCGGCTTTGGAGGCTTCATTGGAAGCGATATGGATGAAGAGGTTCATTACTGAGCTTGGTGTGATTCCTAGTGCATTGGACCCATTGACCATCTATTGTGATAACATCGGTGCCATAGCCAATGCACAAGAGCCAAGGTCACACAAGAAGCTGAAGCATATCAAGCTACGTTTTCATGTGATTCGCGAGTATGTTGAAGATGGTGACATAAAGATTTACAAAGTACACACAGATCTAAATGTGGCAGATCCGTTGACTAAAGCTCTCCCTAGAGCAAAGCATGACCTACACCAGAACAGCATGGGTGTTAGGTACCTTACCATGTAATCTAGATTATTGACTCTACTGCAAGTGGGAGACTGTTGGAGATATGCCCAAGAGGCAATAATAAAGTGGTTATTATTATATCTCTGGGTTTATGATAAATGTTTGCATCCCATGTTATAATTGTATTAACTGGAGACATTAATACTTGTGTGTTATGTAAACAGAAAAGAGTCCCTAGTAAGCCTCTTGTTAAACTAGCTTGTTGATTAATAGATGATCATGGTTTCCTGATCATGAACATTGGATGTTGTTAATAACAAGGTTATGTCATTGGGTGAATGATATAATGGACACACACCAATAATAAGCGTAGCATAAGATCAAGTCATTAAGTTCATATTGCTATAAGCTTTCGATACATAGTAACCAAGTCCTTCGACCATGAGATCATGTAAATCACTTACACTGGATGGGTACTTTGATTACATCAAACGCCACTGCGTAAATGGGTGGTTATAAAGATGGGATTAAGTATTCGGAAAGTATGAGTTGAGGTATATGGATCAAGATTGGGATTTGTCCATCCTAATCACGGATAGATATGCTCTGGGCCCTCTCGGTGTAATGTTGTCTAATTAGCTTGCAAGCATGTGACAAGGTCACAAGAGATGACATACCACGGTACGAGTAAAGAGTACTTGTCGGTAACGAGGTTGAACTAGGTATGGAGATACCGATGATCAAACCTTAGATAAGTAAAGTATCACGCGACAAAGGGAATCGGTATCGTATGTTAATGGTTCATTCAATCACTAAGTTATCGTTGTATGTGTGGGAGCCATTATGGATCTCCAGGTCCCGCTATTCATTATTGATCGGAGAGGAGTCTCGATCATGTCTGCATAGTTCACGAACCGAGGGTGACACACTTAAGGTTCGATGTCGTATAGTTGATTTCAAATATGAGATGGAGACCGAATGTTTTTAGAAGTCTCGGATGGGATCTAGGACATCACGAGGAGGTCCGGAATGGTCCGGAGAATAAGATTCATATAAGGGAAGTTGATTTCTGGGGTTCAGAAAAGTTCGGGATTTTTCTGGTGGAAGACCGAGAAGGTTCTAGAAGGTTCCAGAGGATCCACCAGAGCCGAGGGGGTGCAGCCCAACCCCAATGGGCTAGGCGCACCATCCCCTCAAGGCCCAAGCCGACCACCCCTTTAGGGTTTCCCCAAAACCCTAGGGGGGAAGACTTGGGGGGAAGATTTCTCCCCACCTCTTTTGGCCGCCGGCCATAGGGCTTGGAGGAGGGGCCAAGGCAACCTTGGCTGGCCTCCCCCCTATATAAATAGGGGAGGGGGCAGGGGTGCATCCCTCCTTCACCCCTCCAACCCTAGCCGCCCCTCTCCCTCCTCCACATCAATCTGCACTAGCTTGGCGAAGCCTTGCAGAATCTTCTCCTCCTCCACCACCACCACACCGTCGTGCTGCTGGGATTCCGAGGAGATCTACCACACCTCCGCTGCCCGCTGTAACGGGGAGAGGAAGGACTTCATCGACACCGTACGCACGATCGAGTACGGAAGTGCTGCCGGATTGCCGCACCGGAACGATCGACTACATCAACAACGGGATCTGATCTCGTTAAGGGTTTGGATCTTCGAGGGTTAGTCTCTCATCTCTCTCGCTGCTACGATCTTCATAGATTAGATCTTGGCTTTTCCTAGATTGGATCTTGGTTTTGTTCTTCTTCACGGTAGAATTTTTTTGTTTTCTATGCAACGAACCCATCACTTTACACACATTCTTAATGCGATAGTCTGTTGCTTGCAACTTAATACTGGAAGGGGCTCGGATGATAACTTGAAGGTGGATTATTAGTCATAGATTCAGTTGGGTTACGGTCTATGTATTATGTTGTATTGCCTAAATAAATACTATAGTAAACTTCATCTTATCATAGCATGCATTGTCATGCCCTCACAATCAATTGCCCAACTGTAATTTGTTTACCCAACACATGTTATTTTGAGAGTTACCACTAGTGTAGATAGCTGGGAACCCCGGTCCTCCTGTCATCATCATTGCTCTACAGTCAACTAAGCACTGGAATATTTTCCGGTGCCATCTCCTTTGTGCTACTGCTGCTGTGTTACGACTGCCATTGCTCTCATATTACTGCTGCTTTCACATTACCCCTGTTACTAGTGCTTTTCTAGGTGCAGCTGAATTGACAACTCCGTTGTTAAGGCATATAAGTATTCTTTACCTCCCCTTGTGTCGAATCAATAAATTTGGGTTTTACTTCCCTCGAAGACTGTTGTGATCCCCTATACTTGTGGGTCATCAATGACGACTCCACGGTGTCTCTGGGGCCACTCTTGGTGTTGTCGGCTGCAACCTGAGCGAGAGAAACACTAGGGGCGTTGCCGGCATACCTTGGGTCCATCTGCTGCTCGGTGGCGATGCGGAGCAAATCGGCCACCCGCTTCGTCTGGAGGCGCAGCTCTTCGCCCTCAAGGCGGCTTAGCTCCTCTGCGGCAGTTGTTGCCGCGCGCACGTTCTTCTCGGGGGTGTTGTAGATGGGCCTCTCCAAAGGAGACAGTCGGCGAGGACTCGCCGTCGCCGTTTATCTCGGCACCGAGGGCGCCTCCCCGACGGTGGATCTGGCCGGCTCGGCTGGGGCCGTCCCCAGCCGGCGTGAAGCCGTGGGCGCGGTTGTACTCGTGCGTGGTGATCTCCAGCTGGCACCTGGCAGCCGCAACCTCTTCCGCCTGCTGAAGGAGGAGCAAACGGTGAGCCTCCAGTTCAGCCTTGATGGTGCTCGGGTTGATGCCGGCAGTGAGGGGGGTGCTCAGCTTCGCCCTGGCCGCCTCTAGCCTGGACGGCTGCGGCGGAGGTGGTGGGTCGGAGCCTGAGGCATCGTCCGTGTTGGTGTTGGCATTGCACTCTAGCACGGGGCCACGATTGCGCGTGGACTTGGCGGTGTTCTCTCTGGTGGCCATGACCTCCTGCACGACGCAGGGGCTGGCGATGATGCTGCCGACGCCGGCTCCGGGAGGAGGGCTGGTTCAGCTCCGCACATGGTGCGGGTAGCGCGGTGGCGGGGCAGTGGTGACGTAAACATGATACGCACCGAAGGTGATGACGTTGCCATCGACAGGGAAGGGCCGGTCGGCGAAGCAACCAACATTGTCGCTGACGCAGTCCAGCGAGACGAACCTCTAGACCAGGCCTGAAGCGACTCGCTCGCCAGAGGGAAGAAGGAGGCCCGTCCAGAAGGAAACTTCGGCCGGAGACGCTGAGGCCCCACTGTGGGAGCCAAATGTTGTGGTATCGTCACGACATATGCCATGGGGTGGCTAAAGTCGAGTGGTTCCGGCATGTGGCCTACGGCGGTCTCCGGATGCGGGTATGAGCACGAGCGACACAACGACGTACCCAGGTTCGGGGCCCTCGTATGGAGGTAACACCCCAACTCCTGCTCTAGAGATGTATATGATGTCGAGACAATACAATGGTGCTCCTTGAGCTATGCTCGACTTGAGAGAGGGCTCGAGGTAGATGAAGGCCTCTCTCCCGAGTGGTTCTAAGTATGAAAGTGTCGAATGGATCGATTGGTCCTCCCAACGGGGGGTGCTACTAAGGCTTATATAGTGGAGAAGTCCCTAGAAGCTATGGCGCCGGCTCCGGCTTGGTCGCGTGGTCCCGAGGTGCCCGGGGCCCCCCGGCTGCCGCCCCTATCGCGGCCGACAGGGACAGGACTGAGCGAGCAATGGGCCGTAGGCCGGATCTAGCTTCCGGCCGTAGCCTGCGGCCCCTAGGTAGTGCCGCCCATAGCCTGCGCCGCCCCGGTAAGACGGGCCACGATGGCCTGTCACCACGCGGATCCCTGTTGCTCTGCAGTGTTCCGGGATCCGCGAGATTGGATGTCCTCGGGGACTCTGGCACCCGAATGACCTTTCTGGAGCCTTCTCCTGCAAGGATCACCAACTCCTGGAGCCGGCCATGGGAAAGATGAACCAAGCCGGATATGGCATGTTAAGCCGGCCCAGACCATGGATGAGCCGGCCATGGACAAGCCAGCATAGACCTGGTTCCATTCGGCCCCGAGGCGGCCGACCACGGCTCCAGCCGGCCCTGAGCCAATTGTTTCCAGTCTTTTGCCATACCCGGGGTCTTCCCCCCGACAACGAAGGCCCGCAATTGGACGGCGAGGCCATCCCGCTGAGCGAGGTTGTCGAGCTCGCTATTGCCGATGGCCATCTCCATAGTCTTGTCCTTCATGAGGTTCGGTGGTTGGAGTTCGTCCTCCTCCTGCAAGGCGCCCGCCTCGTCCTGCTCCTCCTCGTCGAAGCACGTGTGATGCTCCTGGTTGAAGATGTCAATGCCGCCTAGGTAACCCGCGCGGCGGTGATACGTGCATTCAACATCATCAATATTGTGACTCATACGATTAGTTTTGAATGATATTTGCCATTATACATCATTATTTATGCATTTTTAGTTGATTTAGGGACTTTGCTACAAAGTCCATTTCATTGGTATTTAATTTCTGGGAGACAGAAAACCTCCTTTTTCGTATTTTGCTCGTTCAGGGATTTACTTGCCCTCTACATCTTACAAAACCCAAGTCTACAATCTGTAGGTATTGACAAGTTAATACATTGTCAATTGGTGCCGACCGTGGGGATTGGAGGTCGCAAGGTCGTGATTTTGATGGCATCGTCAACAGCATCATCTACTGCAAGCAACACGATGGACGGAGGTAAAAACGAGTCCAACCTGATCTCGCCAATTTTGTTCCTCACCCTCCCGCCCATTTGCATGCATATGCCGATCTGGAGGAGTCGACAGAGATGACGTTCGGGAGCTTCCGCTTCCTCATCGGGAAAGAAGGATCACATCGTCTTGCGGCACCAATTTTTTTGGGACCGTCAGCGGTCGATTCCGATTTCTCGGGATCATCAGCATCATCCATCAAGTCAGGTGGTGAGGAAGTTTCGCCGCCACGCTTCACCAAGCCCGCTGACGGCGGGGCACTCACCAATCTGTTCGGCGATATGACTTTTAGGTCGTTCACGGATTCCAATCTGGAAAGCGACTCGGAAAGCTTCAACAAAAACTTCAACAACCACGGCTTCACCAACTTCGACTTCATCGACACCTCTGCTGATAGTAGGGAGGTCTTCGCCGATCTATACGATGGTGTCACCAACCCTGAGGATGATGAGAACACAACTGCAATATATCACCAAGTCTGTGCAATAGGTGGAACTAGCAGACAAGAGGATGAAGAGTCTGAGGCTTTCGATGATTTGGTCAATCCTTACATCGATCCCCCAGATCTCACGAGTGGAACTGGCAACAAGTACATCAGAACCACGCCGCGAGAAAAAGTGCAGCTGCCGCATGAAGCGTGGGATAGAGCTCAGAAAGCCATGGATGGCACCGAGCCGATGACCACTACAGCTACGCCGGAGGCGTTGCAAGCTTATCAATATAAAATCGCTCGTTCTAAACGAGAGCTAGAAAAACAAATGGTGATACTCGATGAAAGAAGAGCTGCAGCTGCTGCGTCAAGTGAGCGCAGGGCCAACCTGAGTCGACACTCAAGAACTTCGGGAGATAGTCACAGGAACACCCGTTCAAGGGCAAGATCTCGACTAGCAAACGTGCCCGAGGTAGGGAGAACTTGACCTAGAATCTCGACATGTCCTTTATGTCAATAGATACGAGAGGGAACATCATCCCGAAAACCCTGGAGCCAGGGTATATGGCAACACACGCTTACATAATGGCGTCCAAACCACATCAATGAGATCCCAGAGAGTCACTATACCAGATGGCTATGGCAGGAGTCAGTATTATGGGGGCATCAATAGTAGGAAGAGAAGTTGCGCCACAACCCGAAAGTGCTCCACGCAGAAACAATCCAAGACAAAATAGTCCCGACCCACTACGGTGGCGGCGCGAGATCCCCCAAGAGATGGTGACACGAGAAACACGGTGACCCAGTCTCGAGTCGATAGAGCACGAGAGGAGAGAAATCGTTAAAATAGAACTCGAGAACGTCGGCACTCACCTGAAGTTAGTGATGAGGACTTGTGTGGAATCCCTTGCTTTACCCGATGGGTTCGCAAAACTCGAGTGCCTTCTAGCTTTAAGTTGCCTGACAACTATTAAAAAATCAACGGATTGCAAGATCCTGAGGATTGGCTAGTCAATTACTTAGAGACAGTGAAGCTGATGGGCGGAACCAGGGCAACGGCCATGCAGAGCATTCAGGTTCACCTCAGCGGAGCCGCAAGATCCTGGATGAAGATGTTACCGGAAGGATCCATCGACAACTGGGAAACTTTCGAGGACTTGTTCGTGGGAAATTTTTGTTCCCTGTGCAAAAAACCTGCGTCGATAGAGCAGTTAAGGACCTGCAAGCAGAAGTCGGATGAGTCAATGAGGATGTACATCCAGAGGTGGAGCATCATAAAAAATTTGGCTGAGAATGTGTCCGATGAAACAACAATCGGCGCGTTTGTTGCAGGAATCCAAAGAATAGATTTAATCGAAGAATTGGGTAGGTCCAAACCAAGAATAATAGCAGACCTCATGGTGTAGCGAATTGCTGGGCTGACGGGGAAGATGCTGTTCATAACAAACGACAGAGGTCACGCGATGACAAGGGATTAACTTGTCAATGCCTACAGATTGTAGACTTAGGGTTTCGCGGAAAGTAGAGGGCAAGTAGATCTCGAAGGTTCAGCCGAAAAGGTGCTCAACTAAGAAAATTAGGGTGTATGTTAACAATGGATTCAATCCTTTCTTTCACTCTCGGCTCCCCTTTATATAGGAGGCGGAGCCAAGGCTTTCGTGTCGTACAAGATACAAACTATCGGCATGCACATTGGGCCTTTCCTATCTTGCTATATGATTCCTAATACAGCTCTAGTTTCCTTATTGAGAGTCTATGGGATTCCGGGACTTCAATACTTCGGGACGTGGGCTTACAGATAACCCCGGGTACTTTATTCGGCAGGCCCTTTCGGCATGTCTATGTCAGTAGCCCCCGAGATTTTGCTTAAATCGTAGAGTCGAGTAAAATCTCTGTCGTAGAACCAAGCCGTATGTTTAAAAATCCTTCGGATTGCCATAATATTTTGCTCAATGTATTTATATATTGTACATGGATAATGGTAAATGGGGCTGGTTCATCTGACGGATCAGGTACCAGTTAACTGCTCTCGTGGCAAACCCACAAAAACCTACTTCAAGCTCGAGTCCCTGGACTCGAACTCGGGATACTGGCGTAATTCGACATGCGCCGCTTAAGGACTTATCGTGAACCGAATTCCAGTTATATTTAATCGAGTACCTAGCGCGTCCGCTAGGATTTTTCTTTGCATCTATTGACACGGATAATAGTGGAAGAACGCATTCGGGTGCGGTACCACGCCACACAGGATAGATCCTGGGGTCTTACCTTCGCAATCTCTTTCGAGTTACGGCATTCAGAGTTTTTTTATCGCGGTGGACGCGCTCTGAGAATATATTGTCGAGTGCCTTTGTTGGCTGTTGGAGTTGTGTATTTACTCGAGTTGTCTTGTGACAACTATCTTGATCTCCCGATGGGATTACCTGACGAGTTATGTATAACTCAAAGATGTACGATAAAAATTCTTCGCCTGTAGTTGTATATTGTCTTGATATCCTCATCTATTTTTTTCTTCACATTTCATCGGGTGTGCGACCAGAGCTCCTGATGGGAGTAGCCCCCGAGGCTACAGCCAAGTGTTTGCACTTGGTTGTAGACTCAGCTTTTGCTATTTTGATCAACTCTATATTTTTTCTTTCACGTCACCCTCTTATCAGAAGTATAGAGATACTTCTGATAAGAGTAGCCCCCGAGCATATTAACAGATGCTTGCATTTGATCATAGGCTCTCGAAGTTTCCCTTTTTTAGAACTCAAAATTTTGCTGTCGCTATATTTTGCTAAGCCACTCGAAGCTTTCTTGAATGACGTTGCTGCTGACGATAGCCACGATGCCCACCTTGGAAAGCCACGACTCCCGTCACTTCACTGGGCCGTGGGTCTGAAACTCTGCGCCATTGACATGTCGCGCAAGTGGGTAACACACGTCCTCCGTAATTTCCGGCACGCACGAAGTAACTTCCCTTCAGTAAATTTTGAGCGATAATACCCTTTTGCCCCTTTGGACACACGTAGGGTTCGGAACACTCCCCCTTTTCATCCAATGGTTGGACGTATCATCTTCTCTCTATAAATTCGCCTCTTATTCCTCATTCATCCCCTTCGCTGCGCCGCACATCTCCTCTCTCTCTCTCCGCCATTGCTGCTTCTCGAGCTCCTCGATCCCTTGTTCTCTTACTGTCACCGCTCCCCTCCGCAATCTGCACCATGCCGCCGCGCACCAAGCACTGCATGTCCCGTGCCTCAGGCGCCGGTGAGCCCATGGAGCAGGCCAAGATCTCTGGGTGGGAGCAATCGAAGTTATCCGCCTAGGACCACAAGATGATGAAGAAGTTGGGCATGTTCGACAAGGAGGCCATGCTCATTCCTGGAGACGAGAGTACTCCTCATCCTCCTATCAACTTCTGGGTAACATTCATCGACTTCCTAGCCCACGACCTTTCTGTCCCTGTCCACGAATTTCTTCGTGGCTTGCTTTTTGTCTATGGGATTCAGCTACACCAGCTGACCCCCAACTATATTCTTCACATATCCATCCTTATCACTCTCTGCGAGTGTTTCCTGGGCATCCACCCTCACTGGGGACTTTGTCAACACATCTTCTATCTCCGGCGCAACAATTCGAAAACCGTCGCCTACAATGTAGGTGGCATTGTTATCTGTATTCGCCTGAATGTCGATTATTTTGACGTCAAATTCTCCGACTCCGTCCAAGGTTGGCGCAAAAAGTGGCTCTATATCAAAGATGAGTCTTCTAACACCCAAGAATACGGCATTGCGCCCTTTGACGCCGATGAAGAAATTCAGAGGCGCAAAACCTGGGATGCCGAAGTAACAGCCGAAGAAAAGGCGGCTACAAACGCTCTGATCGCCCGCATCCATGAACTTCAAAACACAGATGGGGCAGAATTATCGGGTGTGCAGATTATTGCATATTTCCTGCGCATCCGCATTCAACCTCTTCAGGCCCGAAAAAATCCCATGTGGATGTATTCAGGTCCCGAAGATTCTGACAGAGTCTCTGCCGAGCTTCCTTTGAAGGACTTGGAGAAACTGGTCCGCCGATTTACTTCGTTGAGCAAGAACAATGAAGTTCCTTCTTCCTGTCGCGTGGTTCCCTTCAGTGGTAGCCACGCCCTTCCCGAAGTAAGTAACTTGTCTTCGAGTTATATAACTATTTTTCGACTGCTATTGTTTTCCTTTCAGTGTGTTGAATATCTTGTCTTCTATTGATTTGCATCTTACAGAACCACCAAACTCTCTCCTCTCTTCCCCCACTTCCTGGAGGTGGAGAAGTGGATGAGCGGGTCGTTATTGCTAACGACTCGCAAGAGTCCTTGATACGTCTCCGACGTATCGATAATTTCTTATGTTCCATGCCACATTATTGATGATATCTACATGTTTTATACACATTATATGTCGTATTTATGCATTTTCCGGCACTAACCTATTAACAAGATGCCGAAGAGCCAGTTGCTGTTTTCTGCTGTTTTTGGTTTCAGAAATCCTAGTAAGGAAATATTCTCGGAATTGGACGAAATCAACGTCCAGGGTCCTATTTTTGCACGAAGCTTCCAGAAGACCGAGGGGGAAAGGAAGTGGGGCCACGAGGCGCCGCCACAACAGGGCGGCGCGGCCCAGGTCTTGGCCGCGCGGCCCTGGTGTGTGGGGCCCTCGTGTGGCCCCCTGACCTACCCTTTCGCCTACTTAAAGCCTCCGTCGCGAAACTCCCAGTACCGAGAGCCACGATACGGAAAACCTTACTGAGACGCCGCCACCGCCAATCCCATCTCGGGGGATTCAGGAGATCGCCTCCGGCACCCTGCAGGAGAGGGGAATCATCTCCCGGAGGACTCTTCACCGCCATGATCGCCTCCGGAGTGATGAGTGAGTAGTTCACCCCTGTACTATGGGTCCATAGTAGTAGCTAGATGGTCGTCTTCTCCTTATGTGCTTCATTGTTGGATCTTGTGAGCTGCCTAACATGATCAAGATCATCTATCTGTAATGCTATATGTTGTGTTTGTCGGGATCCGATGGATAGAGAATACTATGTTATGGTGATTATCAATCTATTACCTATGTGTTGTTTATGATCTTGCATGCTCTCCGTTATTAGTAGAGGCTCTGGCCAAGTTTTTGCTCTTAACTCCAAGAGGGAGTATTTATGCTCGATAGTGGGTTCATGCCTCCATTAAATCTGGGACAGTGATAGAAAGTTCTAAGGTTGTGGATGTGCTGTTGCCACTAGGGATAAAACATTGATGCTATGTCCAAGGATGTAGTTATTGATTACATTACGCACCATACTTAATGCAATTGTCTGTTGTTTGCAACTTAATACCGGAAGGGGTTCGGATGATAACCTGAAGGTGGACTTTTTAGGCATAGATGCATGCTGGATAGCGGTCTATGTACTTTGTCGTAATGCCCAATTAAATCTCACTATATTTATCATATCATGTATGTGCATTGTCATGCCCTCTCTATTTGTCAATTGCCCGACTGTAATTTGTTCACCCAACATGCTATTTATCTTATGGGAGAGACACCTCTAGTGAACTGTGGACCCCGGTCCTATTCTTTACATCGCATACAATCTACTGCAATACTTGTTCTTTACTGTTTTCTGCAAACAATCATCTTCCACACAATACGGTTAATCCTTTGTTACAGCAAGCCGGTGAGATTGACAACCTCACTGTTTCGTTGGGGCAAAGTACCTTGGTTGTGTTGTGCAGGTTCCACGTTGGCGCCGGAATCCCTGGTGTTGCGCCGCACTACATCCCGCCGCCATCAACCTTCAACGTGCTTCTTGGCTCCTCCTGGTTCGATAAACCTTGGTTTCTTTCTGAGGGAAAACTTGCTACTGTGCGCATCATACCTTCCTCTTGGGGTTCCCAACGGACGTGTGCTGTACACGCCATCAAGCTCTTTTTCTGGCGCCGTTGCCGGGGAGATCAAGACACGCTGCAAGGGGAGTCTCCACTTCCCAATCTCTTTACTTTGTTTTTGTCTTGCTTTATTTTATTTACTACTTTGTTTGCTGCACTTAAACAAAACACAAAAAAATTTAGTTGCTAGTTTACTTTATTTACTGTCTTGCTCTCTATATCAAAAACACAAAAAAAAATTGTTACTTGCATTTACTTTATCTAGTTAGCTTTATTTACTATTGCTAAAATGAATACCCCTGAAAATACTAAGTTGTGTGACTTCACAACCACAAATAATAATGATTTCCTATGCACACCTATTGCTCCACCTGCTACTACAGCAGAATTCTTTGAAATTAAACCTGCTTTACTGAATCTTGTTATGAGAGAGCAATTTTCTGGTGTTAGTTCTGATGATGCTGCTGCCCATCTTAATAATTTTGTTGAATTGTGTGAAATGCAAAAGTATAAAGATGTAGATGGTGATATTATAAAGTTGAAATTGTTTCCTTTCTCATTAAGAGGAAGAGCTAAAGATTGGTTGCTATCTTTGCCTAAGAATAGTATTGATTCATGGACTAAATGTAAGGATGCTTTTATTGGTAGATATTATCCTCCCGCTAAAATTATATCTTTGAGAAGTAGCATAATGAATTTTAAACAATTAGATAATGAACATGTTGCTCAAGCATGGGAGAGAATGAAATCTTTGGTAAAGAATTGCCCAACCCATGGACTGACTACTTGGATGATCATCCAAACCTTCTATGCAGGACTAAATTTTTCTTCGCGGAACCTATTGGATTCAGCTGCTGGAGGTACCTTTATGTCCATCACTTTGGGGGCGGCTACAAAGCTTCTTGATGATATGATGATAAATTACTCTGAATGGCACACTGAAAGGGCTCCACAAGGTAAGAAGGTAAATTCTGTCGAAGAAACCTCCTCCTTGAGTGATAAGATTGATGTGATTATGTCTATGCTTGTGAATGGTAGATCTAATGTTGATCCTAATAATGTTCCTTTAGCTTCATTGGTTGCTCAAGAAGAAAATGTTGATGTGAATTTCATTAAAAATAATAATTTCAACAACAATGCTTATAGGAACAATTTTGGTAATAACTATAGGCCATATCCTTCTGCTAATGGTAATGGTTATGGTAATTCTTATGGGAATTCTTACAACAATAATAGGAGTGTACCCCCTGGTCTTGAAGCCATGCTTAAAGAATTTATTAGTACACAAATTGCTTTTAACAAATCTGTTGAGGAAAAGCTTGATAAAATTGATATTCTTGCTTCTAAGGTTGATAGACTTGCCTCTGATGTTGATCTTTTAAAATTGAAAGTTATGCCTAATAAGGACATTGATAATAAGATTACTACTACAGCAAATGCCATCTAAGTTAGAATTAATGAGAATATAAGATTAATGGCTGAATTGCGTGCTAGGTGGGATAGAGAAGAAAATGAAAAACTAGCTAAAGAGAATAATATAGCTAAAGTTTGGACTATTACCACCACTAGTAATGATAATGATTCACATGTTGCTACACCTGCTACTATCAATGGTAAAATAATTGGTGTTGGCAATGTTTCTACTCCTAGTGCAAAGCGTACAAAACTGCCTGAAACTGCTTGTGATAAAACTGCTGAAATTTTTTCCAACATTGGGGGTGATGATCCCATTGCTGTAGATCATAATGGTTTGGATTTTGATGATTGCCACATCTCTGAAGTTATAAAGTTCTTACAAAAACTTGCTAAGAGTCCCAACGCTAGTGCTATAAATTTGGCCTTTACAAAACATATTACAAATGCTCTCATCAAAGCTAGAGAAGAGAAACTAAAACTTGAAACTTCTATTCCTAGGAAGATAGAAGATGGTTGGGAGCCCATCATTAAGATGAGGGTCAATGATTTTGATTGTAATGCCTTATGTGATCTTGGTGCAAGTATTTCTGTTATGCCTAAGAAAGTCTATGATATGCTTGACTTGCCACCATTGAAAAATTGTTATTTGGATGTTAATCTCGCTGATAATGCTAAAAAGAAACCTTTGGGGAGAGTTGATAATGTTCGCATTATGGTTAACAATAACCTTGTCCCCGTTGATTTCGTTGTCTTGGATATTGAATGCAATGCATCTTGCCCCATTATATTGGGAAGACCTTTTCTTCGAACCGTTGGTGCTACTATTGATATGAAGGAAGGTAATATTAAATATCAATTTCCTCTCAAGAAAGGTATGGAACACTTCCCTAGAAAAAGAATGAAGTTACCTTATGATTCTATTATTAGAACAAATTATGATGTCGATGCTTCATTTCTTGATAATACTTGATATACACTTTCTGCGCTTAGCTGAAAGGCGTTAAAGAAAAGCGCTTATGGGAGACAACCCATGTTTTTACTACAGTACTTTGTTTTATATTTGAGTCTTGGAAGTTGTTTACTACTGTAGCAACCTCTCCTTATCATGTTTTTGTGCCAAGTAAAGTCTCTATGGTAAAGTTGATGCTAGATTTGGATTGCTGCACAGAAACAGCATTGCTGTCTGTCACGAATTCGCGCAGAAGTCTCTGTAAAAAAATCAAACAAATCTGTAAATTTACGTGCGTGATCCTCAGATATGTACGCAACTTTCATTAGTTTTGAGTTTTTCCGTTTGAGCAAGTTAAGTGCCCCTTCCAGGTTCGTCTTTACGGACTGTTCTGTTTTTGACAGATTCTGCCTTTTATTTCGCATTGCCTCTTTTGCTATGTTGGATGAATTTCTTTGTTCCATTAATGTCCAGTAGCTTTGTGCAATGTCCAGAAGTGTTAAGAATGATTGTGTCACCTCTGAACATGTGGATTTTTATTGTGCACTAACCCTCTAATGAGTTTGCTTGAAGTTTGGTGTGAAGGAAGTTTTCAAGGGTCAAGAGAGGAGTATGATATACTATGATCAAGAGGAGTGAAAGCTCTAAGCTTGGGGATGCCCCGGTGGTTCACCCCTGCATATTTTAAGAATACTCAAGCATCTAAGCTTGGGGATGCCCAAGGCATCCCCTTCTTCATCGACAACATCATCAGGTTCCTCCCCTGAAACTATATTTTTATTCAGTCGCATCTTATGTACTTTGCTTGGAGCGTCTGTTTGTTTTTGTTTTTGTTTTTGTTTGAATAAAATGGATCCTAGCATTCATTGTGTGGGAGAGAGACGCTCCGCTGTTGCATATGGACAAATATGTCCTTAGGCTTTACTCATAGTATTCATGGCGAAGGTTGAATCTTCTTCGTTAAATTGTTATATGGTTGGAATCGGGAAATGCTACATGTAGTAATTCTAAAATGTCTTGAATAATTTGATACTTGGCAATTGTTGTGCTCATGTTTAAGCTCTTGCATCATATACTTTTCACCCATTAATGAAGAAATACATAGTGCTTGCTAAAATTTGGTTTGCATATTTGGTCTCTCTAAAGTCTAGATAATTTCTAGTATTGAGTTTTGAACAACAAGGAAGACGGTGTAGAGTCTTATAATGTTTACAATATGTCTTTTATGTGAGTTTTGCTGCACCGGTTCATCCTTGTGTTTGTTTCAAATAAACCTTGCTAGCCTAAACCTTGTATCGAGAGGGAATACTTCTCATGCATCCAAAATCCTTGAGCCAACCACTATGCCATTTGTGTCCACCATACCTACCTACTACATGGTATTTCTCCGCCATTCCAAAGTAAATTGCTTGAGTGCTACCTTTAAATTTCCATCATTCGCCTTCGCAATATATAGCTCATGGGACAAAATAGCCTTAAAAACTATTGTGGTATTGAATATGTACTTATGCACTTTATCTCTTATTAACTTGCTTGTTGTGCGATATCCATGTTCCTGGGGACGCCATCAACTCTTTGTTGAATATCATGTGAGTTGCTATGCATGTTCGTCTTGTCTGAAGTAAGGGCGGTTTTCACAATCAAATGGTTTGAGTATGCATACTGTTAGAGAAGAACATTGGGCCGCTAACTAAAGCCATGAATCATGGTGGAAGTTTCAGTTTGGACATAAAACCTCAATCTCTTATGAGAATATTAACTGTTGTTGAATGCTTAAGCATTAAAAGAGGAGTCCATTATCTGTTGTCTATGTTGTCCCGGTATGGGTGTCTAAGTTGAAGAATGATCAAAAGCGAGAAATCCAATGCGAACTTTCTCCTTAGACCCTTGTACAGGCGGCATAGAGGTACCCCTTTGTGACACTTGGTTGAAACATATGTTATGCAATGATGATCAGTGTTAACCCAAGCTAATTAGGACAAGGTGCGAGCACTATTAGTACACTATGCATGAGGCTTGCAACTTGTAAGATATAATTTACATGATACATATGCTTTATTACTACCGTTGACAAAATTGTTTCATGTTTTCAAAATAAAAGCTCTAGCACAAATATAGCAATCGATGCTTTCCTCTTTGAAGGACCTTTCTTTTACTTTTATGTTGAGTCAGTTCACCTATCTCTCTCCACCTCAAGAAGCAAACACTTGTGTGAACTGTGCATTGATTCCTACATACTTGCATATTGCACTTGTTATATTACTTTACATTGACACTACCCATGAGATATACATGTTATAAGTTGAAAGCAACCGCTGAAACTTAATCTTCCTTTGTGTTGCTTCAATACCTTTACTTTGATTTATTGCTTTATGAGTTAACTCTTATGCAAAACTTATTGATGCTTGTCTTGAAGTACTATTCATGAAAAGTCTTTGCTTTATGATTCATTGGTTTACTCATGTCATTACCATTGTTTTGATCGCTGCATTCATTACATATGTTTACAATAGTATGATCAAGGTTATGATGGCATGTCACTCCAGAAATTATCTTTGTTATCGTTTACCTGCTCGGGACGAGCAGGAACTAAGCTTGGGGATGCTGATACGTCTCCGACGTACGTATCGATAATTTCTTATGTTCCATGCCACATTATTGATGATATCTACATGTTTTATACACATTATATGTCGTATTTATGCATTTTCCGGCACTAACCTATTAACAAGATGCCGAAGAGCCGATTCTTTGTTTCTGCTGTTTTTGGTTTCAGAAATCCTAGTAAGGAAATATTCTCGGAATTGGACGAAATCAACGCCGAGGGTCCTATTTTTGCACGAAGCTTCCAGAAGACCGAGGGGGAAAGGAAGTGGGGCCACGAGGCGCCGCCACAACAGGGCGGCGCGGCCCAGGTCTTGGCCGCGCGGCCTTGGTGTGTGGGGCCCTTGTGTGGCCCCCTGACCTACCCTTTCGCCTACTTAAAGCCTCCGTCGCGAAACCCCCAGTACCGAGAGCCACGATACGGAAAACCTTACTGAGACGCCGCCGCCGCCAATCCCATCTCGGGGGATTCAGGAGATCGCCTCCGGCACCCTGCCGGAGAGGGGAATCATCTCCCGGAGGACTCTTCACCGCCATGATCGCCTCCGGAGTGATGAGTGAGTAGTTCACCCCTGGACTATGGGTCCATAGTAGTAGCTAGATGGTCGTCTTCTCCTTATGTGCTTCATTGTTGGATCTTGTGAGCTGCCTAACATGATCAAGATCATCTATCTGTAATGCTATATGTTGTGTTTGTCGGGATCCGATGGATAGAGAATAATATGTTATGGTGATTATCAATCTATTACCTATGTGTTGTTTATGATCTTGCATGCTCTCCGTTATTAGTAGAGGCTCTGGCCAAGTTTTTGCTCTTAACTCCAAGAGGGAGTATTTATGCTCGATAGTGGGTTCATGCCTCCATTAAATCTGGGACAGTGACAGAAAGTTCTAAGGTTGTGGATGTGTTGTTGCCACTAGGGATAAAACATTGATGCTATGTCCAAGGATGTAGTTATTGATTACATTACGCACCATACTTAATGCAATTGTCTGTTGTTTGCAACTTAATACCGGAAGGGGTTCGGATGATAACCTGAAGGTGGACTTTTTAGGCATAGATGCATGCTGGATAGCGGTCTATGTACTTTGTCGTAATGCCCAATTAAATCTCACTATATTTATCATATCATGTATGTGCATTGTCATGCCCTCTCTATTTGTCAATTGCCCGACTGTAATTTGTTCACCCAACATGCTATTTATCTTATGGGAGAGACACCTCTAGTGAACTGTGGACCCCGGTCCTATTCTTTACATCGCATACAATCTACTGCAATACTTGTTCTTTACTGTTTTCTGCAAACAATCATCTTCCACACAATACGGTTAATCCTTTGTTACAGCAAGCCGGTGAGATTGACAACCTCACTGTTTCGTTGGGGCAAAGTACTTTGGTTGTGTTGTGCAGGTTCCACGTTGGCGCCGGAATCCCTGGTGTTGCGCCGCACTACATCCCGCCGCCATCAACCTTCAACGTGCTTCTTGGCTCCTCCTGGTTTGATAAACCTTGGTTTCTTTCTGAGGGAAAACTTGCTACTGTGCGCATCATACCTTCCTCTTGGGGTTCCCAACGGACGTGTGCTGTACACGCCATCAGTCCTCTCTGCCCAAGAGTGAACCCGTAGGATCTCACAGATCTGCGGGTTCTTCGACAAAGAGATAGAATCAGAACAACGTTCTGAATCTGCCCATTCTGTCTCTCGTCCTCCTGCCACTTCTCCAGAAGGGTGCAAGAGGAAACGAAACGATGTCAAAGATTCCGGCGCGTCCAAGCTTGCCGAAGAATCTTCCCCGGAGGAACAAGGTGCCTTCGACCCCTTCACCGATGCTGGCGCAGTTAGCTCGTGAGTTGCTCTTTTTTGCTTTTGTCTATGTCTCTTTCCTTCGGTAATCTCATATTTTACTTTGTTACTATATTGACAGAGCTGGCGAGGGAGAAGAAGAGGAGGAACCCGCAGCTCATGGGGCAGATCCTACGAGCACCTCCAACACGTTGGTTCTTTCCGAAGAAAATAGTGCTGCTGCGGGAACCTCGCCTCCCCTGCAGCATAACTCACAAGCACTAACTCCTGTGCCCAGCCCCCCAGCGCCAAAGTCGAAGAAAGCTAGAACCGGGGCTGGTAGCACACAGGAGCTTGCCATCGGGGGTACATCGAATCCTCTCCTTGAGGATGTAAGTTTCTTTTTTCCTGCTTGTCGAATTTTTCTTTCTTGACGATATTCTTCTACCTTGTCGAGTTTTGTGCAGCCCTTAATGAAAAAAGCTGGTCAACCTAGGCTCCCGATTTATCGGGTTCCGTGATGAGGCCGCCACTTTGAGAGGTAAAGCTTTGCTACTCTTAACATGTTGCATATCCCCATCTTGATTATGTGTCTAACTTGCCCCTTTCAGATGCACTCCACCGTGCCGAAGAACGTGCCGCCGAGCTGGAGGCCAAGCTTGAAGCCAGCGAGACAGCTCGCAAAAAGGCTGAGAAAGATGCATCTGCTATCGAAGGTCTTCGCTAGAGGCTCAAAACCACTAAGGACGCTTTGAGCGACAAAGAAACTCAGCAAATCGAGCGCGAAAATGCTATAGTAGAGCGCTTCGAAACGCAGAACCGAAGATTCATAAGTAAGATGCACTTTCCTTTGCTCTCTGTTCTTGCTTGCGTTTGTTTATCTTTAGTGTTGACGAACTCCTGCTTTTCTCCAGCAGGGAAGATGGGTGAGAAGTATACTTTGAACCAAGAATCTGATGATCGTCTTATTGACGCTCTCGATATTCTTGAACTGAACTTCGACTTGGCACGCACAAATATTTCTTCCGCACGGGCAGCCCTGAAGCGCATCTTCCCTCACTTTTTCCCGAAGGATGTCCAACCGGAGATCTTCTCCCAGCTCGCCCAGCACTTCCTGGCAAAGGAATATCCTGCTTTGGCCTATCGTCATGCTAGCCTAAAGATTAGTGTTGAAGGGACTATCGCCCTGGTCGCCGCTAGTGGCCAGAAAGTCGACTGGGTGAAAGCTGGCACTCCGAAGGGCATAAACTCGGAGAAGTGGAAGGTACTTGTGAAGGATGCCAACCCTCAGTCGAAGAAACTCATCGCCTTCCTTGACCCGACGTCCTCTACTTCTACTAGCACCGCTCGGACGGAGGTCAAGTAGACCAACCCGTGTTTCTTTTTTCTTCTCTTTTTGTAAATAGCGCCACCTTTTGTTGCTCCCGACAATTTGTATGGGCTCTCTAGGAGCCGTATTTTGTAAGGACTCGCCTTGTGTTGAATATGAATGAAAAATGTTCCTTGCCGAATGATTGATGTCGATCTTTCTTGTCTGCCAGTTGATTTTTGATAACTATACTGGGGCTGCCGAGCCTTCCAATGCTTCGCCCGCCACTTCTCATTCTGCGAGAATTCCTGGTGGAGTTTCCTTGGATAATTCCTCATGTGCTGACTCGATACACCAAGAAATGGCCGATCTACGACAATAGTTGCAAGCTATGAAGAACAGGCTGTAACAGTTATGCACCAATCTCGTAAATCTTCGGATCGTGAACATGCTGCTCTTCGACAAGCACAGGAGGCTCTTGAGCTGAAGGAGTCTGTGACTGCCAATGCCTCCCGAGCTGCTCAACGCGAAAGTTATATGCTTGATTTGATGACTGATGCAAGTGAAGATATGGCTGGTATGCGACTTTTATCTTGCCGCTCCTTTTATGTTCTTCGTATCCCTTCTCACGTTGTATTACTTCTTCCTTGTGTTGCTTATAGTTTCGTTTCTGGATGCTGCCGTTGAAGAACAACGGGTGAATTCGCGAGTCGAAATCCTTCTTCGACTTGCCAAATAGAATGATATTGATTTCTGGGTAGATGAAGAGCACACTCGTCGTATCGTTCAATTCCAGGATCGAGCCGACCAAGTTCGGGAATTCTGTGACTTCTTCGGTAGTAATCTCGCTATGGTGTACAATGCTATATTTCCTCAGAACCCTCAGCCAAAAAATCTTACCGAGCTTATGAGTAAATTCAGGGACACACAGAGTATCCACGACTTCACGAAGGCTCAAATGATGGATGGCGCTAAGTTCGCCCTGATTTGGTTGAAGGTCTATCACTCGAAGTTGGACTTTAGCAATGTTATCGATACTTTTTACCGCAAGACGTCAAATAGGAGGATAAATGTTGACAAGCATAGTGCGGTTGTATCTCCTGTAGCCGAAAAAATGATCGATGAGCTTCTTAGAGTGGACACCAATTTCTTCAAGGAGTTTCGGTATGATGATTCGACACAAATTGTCCGTGCCGCAAGAGAGAACATAACCATAGATAGATTTGTGTTGAAATTATTTTTTCTTTTCTCAAACGCGTTTGATTTGAACTGAACCGCAAAATTGCATATATTTGTAAGTCGTGTATATTGTAACTATCATTGCGAGACTTATGTAAAGCCAAGGAAAATTCTTGTGTTATCTTTTTTTCTTTGAGCCCCTGAGTATCTCGGCTGGTGTGACTATCTGTATTGTTCACGAGGTTTTTCATGAACCAAGGCGTGTAAATTGACAGATATACTGAAGTCGAATATATTGTAAATTTGTCGGGTTCGAGCCCCCAAGCGTTGCTTGAAGAAAAAGAGAAGTATTTTGCATCATTATTTTTTTATTTCAACCATGCTATATTGCAGCATCGCAAGCCCGCCTCATTAAAAACCTTTCAGCCCCACTCGGTGCCCTGTAAGGAAAAGAGTGCGTCTGAAAACTTCCGAGCTCTTCAGATACAATGTTTTTACATGGGTTGTACTATATTGACTTTCTTCTAGGCGTAGAAACGCCGTAACTGCGCCACGTTCCACGGGTTCGGCTCGTCTTTGCCTGACTTCTTGTCCTTCAACATGTATGCTCCTCCCGGAATAACTTCGGTAACTATGTATGGCCCCACCCATGGAGACTCGAATGTTTCATGGCTATCTTGCTTGAGTCGAAGTACTAGATCGCCGACTTCGAACGACCTGGGCCGCAGACTTTGACTATGATAGTTCTTGAGATTTTGCTGATATGTGGTTACTCTCGCTAGTACCTCATCTCTGGCTTCGTCGAGTGCGTCCACGTCATCTTCGAGCTCCTTTCGCGAGGTTTCTTCATCGTATTCTGCTACTCTGGGAGAGTTATGCTCTATCTCTATCGGGAGTACCGCCTCGGCTCCGTGAACTAGGAAAAACAGAGTTTCTTGGGTCGATGTGTTTGGTGTTGTTTGTATGCTCCACAACACGTTGGGCAACTCATCAACCCAAGTATGCCGCGCTTTTTCCAGTGGTACAAGTAGACGCTTCTTGATGCCATTGCAGATGATGCCATTTGCTTTTTCGACTTGGCCATTGGTTTGCGGGTGCGCCACCGATGCAAACTGTAATTTGATGCCCACGCATTCGCAGTAATCTTTAAATTCTCGGGAAGTGAAATTGATGCCATTGTCCGTGACTATGCTATTGGGGACTGATGTCTACGGGTGCTTCTATTCTTGTAGACAGTGTTGGGCCTCCAAGAGCAGAGGTTTGTAGAACAGCAGCAAGTTTCCCTTAAGTGGATCACCCAATTAAGGTTTATCGAACTCAGGGAGGAAGAGGTCAAAGATATCCCTCTCAAGCAACCCTGCGATCACAATACAAGAAGTCTCTTGTGTTCCCAACACACCTAATACACTTGTCAGATGTATAGGTGCACTAGTTCGGCGAAGAGATAGTGAAATACAAGTGGTATGAATGAATATGAGCAGTAGTAACGGCGCCAGAAAAGTGCTTGCTGGCGTGCAGTTGATGGTAGTAATATTGCAGGAAGTAAACATGCAGCAGAACAGTAAACAAGCAGCGATAGCAGTATTTAGGAATAAGGCCTAGGTATCATACTTTCACTAGTGGACACTCTCAACATTGATCACATAACAGAATAAATAGATAGATGCTAGACTCTACACCCTCTTGTTGGATGATGAACACCACTAACTGTGTAGGATTACAAGAACCCTCAATGCCGGAGTTAACAAGCTCCACAATATTCAATGTTCATATTTAAATAACCTTAGAGTGCATGACAGATCAACATAACCAAACCAAGTACTAACATAGCATGCACACTGTCACCTTCACACTACGAAAGGAGGAATAGATCACATCAATACTATCATAGCAATAGTTAACTTCATAATCTACAAGAGATCACAATCATAGCCTACGCCAAGTACTACACGATGCACACACTGTCACCATTACACCGTGCAGGAGGAATAAACTACTTTAATAACATCACTAGAGTAGCACACAGATATATTGTGATACAAAACACATTGCAATCGTAAAGAGATATAAATAAGCACTTCACTATGCCATTCATAACAGTGAATAAGTATTCTGTGAAATATAGCCTAAGAGACCCACACGGTGCACACACTGTCACCTTTACACACGTGGGACAAGGAGTCTCCGGAGATCACATAAGTAAAACCCACTTGACTAGCATAATGACATCTAGATTACAAGCATCATCATATGAATCTCAATCATGTAAGGCAGCTCATGAGATTATTGTATTGAAGCACATAGGAGAGAGATTAACCACATAGCTACCGGTACAACCCTTAGCCTCGATGGAGAACTACTCCCTCCTCATGGGAGACAGCAGCGTTGATGAAGATGGCGGTGATGTCGATGGAGAAGCCTTCCGGGGGCACTTCCCCGTCCCGGCGGCGTGCCGGAACAGAGACTCCTGTCCCCCAGATCTTGGCTTCGCGATGGCGGCGGCTCTGGAAGGTTTCTCGTACCGTGGCTTTTTTCGTATCGAGGTTTTAGGTCGAGGAGGCTTAAATAGGCGAAGAGGCGGAGTCGGAGGGCTGACGAGGCGGTGACACAACAGGGGGGCACGGCCCAGGCCCTGGCCGCGCCGCCCTAGTGTTTGGTGGGCCTGTGGCCCCCCTCTGGCGGCTCTCGGGTGTTCTGGAAGCTTCATGCAATCCTAAGATGCTGGGCGTTAATTTCGTCCGATTCCGAGAATATTTCCTTACTAGGATTTCTGAAACCAAAAACAGCAGAAAACAGCAACTGGCCCTTCGGCATCTCGTCAATAGGTTAGTTCCGGAAAATGCATAATAATGACATAAAGTGTGTATAAAACATGTAGGTATCATCATAAAACAAGCATGGAACATAAGAAATTATAGATACGTTTGAGACGTATCAAGCATCCCCAAGCTTAGTTCCTACTCGCCCTCGAGTAGGTAAACGATAACAATGATAATTTCTTAAGTGACATGCTACCAACATAATCTTGATCAACATTATTGTAAAGCATATGAAGTGAATGCAGCGATTCAAAGCAATGGTGAAGACAATGAGTAAACAAATGAGTCATATAGCAAAGACTTTTCATGAATACTACTTTCAAGACAAGCATCAATAAGACTTGCATAACAGTTAACTCATAAGCAATAAATTCTTAGTAGAAGGCATTGAAGCAACACAAAGGATGATTAAGTTTCAGCAATTGCTTTCAACTTCTAACATGTATATCTCATGGATAGTTGTCAACATAAAGCAATATAACAAGTGCAATAGGTAAACATGTAAGAATCAATACACAGTTGACACAAGTGTTTGCTTCTAAGATAGAGAGAAATGGGTAAACTGACTCAACATAAAAGTAGAAGAATGGCCCTTCGCAGAGGGAAGCAGGGATTAAATCATGTGCTAGAGCTTTTTAAGTTTTGAAATCATATAGAGAGCATAAAAGTAAAGTTTTGAGAGGTGTTTGTTGTTGTCAACGAATGGTAGCGGGTACTCTAACTACCTTATCAACCAGACTTTCAAGAGCGGCTCCCATGAAGGACGTTATCTCTACCAGCAAGGTAGATCATCCCTCTTCTCTTTTGTTCACACATGTATTTTAGTTTAGTTTTTATTTTTTTATTTTTAGATGACACTCCTCCCAACCTTTGCTTTCTCAAGCCATGGCTAACCGAATCCTCGGGTGCCTTCCAACAATCACATACCATGAAGGAGTGTCTATTTGCAAAATTAAGTTGCTTACTGATGAATCAGAGCAAAACATGTGAAGAGAATTATTAATGAAAGTTAATTAATTGGGGCTGGGAACCCTGTTGCCAGCTCTTTTTGCAAAATTATTGGATAAGCGGATGAAGCCACTAGTCCATTGTGAAAGTCTGTCAAAAGTAAATGACAAGATCGAAAGATAAAACACCACATACTTCCTCATGAGCTATAAAACATTGACACAAATAAGAGATAATAGCTTTTGAATTGTTTAAAGGTAGCACATGAAGTATTTGCTTGGAATGGCAGAGAAATACCTTGTAGTAGGTAGGTATGGTGGACACAAATGACATAGTTTTTGGCTCAAGGATTTGGATGCACGAGAAGAATTCCTCTCAATACAAGGCTAGGCTAGCAAGGTTGTTTGAAGCAAACTCAAGTATAAAACGGTGCAGCAAGACTCACATATGAACATATTGTAAGCATTATAAGACTTTACATCGTCTTCCTTGTTGTTCAAACACCTTAACCAGAAAATATCTAGACTTAGAGAGACCAATCATGCAAACCAAATTTTAACAAACTCTATGTAGTTCTTCATAAATAGGTGCAAAGTACATGATGCAAGAGCTTAAACATGATCTATATGAGCATAACAATTGCCAAGTATCAAATTATTCAAGACATTATACCAATTACCACATGAAGCATTTTCTGTTTCCAACCATATAACAATGAACGAAGCAGTTTCAACCTTCGCCATGAACATTAAAAGCTAAAAACACATGTGTTCATATGAACCAGCGGAGCGTGTCTCTCTCTCACATAAGCATGAATTTATTCAGAGAATGAAAATAACAAAACGAAAATAAAAGCACACATACGCTCCAAGTAAAGTACATAAGATGTGACCGAATAAAAATATAGTTTCAAGAGAAGAAACCTGATAAGTTGTCGATGAAGAAGGGGACGCCTTGGGAATCCCCAAGCTTAGACACTTGAGTCTTCTTGAAATATGCAGGGATGAACCACGGGGGCATCCCCAAGCTTAGACTTTTCATTCTTCTTGATCATAGTATATCATCCTCCTCTCTCGACCCTTGAAAACTTCCTCCACACCAAACTCAAAACAAACTCATTAGAGGGTTAGTGCATAATCAAAAATTCACATGTTCAGAGGTGACACAATCATTCTTAACACTTCTGGACATTGCACAAAGCTACTGGACATTAATGGAACAAAGAAATCCATCCAACACAGCAAAAGAGGCAATGCGAAATAAAAGGCAGAATCTGTCAAAACAGAACAGTCCATAAAGACGAATTTTAAAGTGGCACCAGACTTGCTCAGATGAAAATGCTCAAATTGAATGAAAGTTGCGTACATATCTGAGGATCACACACGTAAATTGGCAGATTTTTCTGAGTTACCTACAGAGAGCCCTGCCCAAATTCGTGACAGACAGAAATCTGTTTCTGCGCAGTAATCCAAATCTAGTATTGACTTTACTATCAAAGACTTTACTTGGCACGACAATGCAATAAAATAAAGATAAGGAGAGGTTGCTACAGTAGTAACAACTTCGAAGACTCAAATATAAAACAAAAGTGCTGTAGTAAAATAAAGACATGGGTTATCTCCCAAGAAGTTCTTTCTTTATAGCCATTAAGATGGGCTCAGTAATTTTAATGATGCACTCGTAAGGAATAAGAGTTGAAGCAAAAGAGAGCATCAAGAAGCAAATTCAAAACACATTTAAGTCTAACATGCTTCCTATGCATAGGAATCTTGTAAATAAACAAGTTCATGAAGAGCAAAGTAACAAGCATAGGAAGATAAAACCAGTGTAACTTCAAAAATTTCAGCATATAGAGAGGTGTTTTAGTAACATGAAAATTTCTACAACCATATTTTCCTCTCTCATAATAACTTTCAGAGGCATCATGAACAAACTCAAAAATATAAGTATCACATAAAGCATTCTTATTCACATGCATATAAGTATCATTACTCTCCACATAAGCATAATCAATTTTATTAGTTGTAGTAGGAGCAAATTCAACAAAGTAGCTATCATTATTATTCTCATCATCAAATATAGGAGGCATATTGTAATCATAATTAACTTTATCCTCCATAGTAGGCGGCACCAAAAGACCACTATCATTATAATCATCATATATGGGAGGCATATCATAATCAACATAAACTTTCTCCTCAATACCTGGAGGACTAAAGAGATCATTTTCATCAAAACCGACCTCCCCAAGCTTAAATTCTTCCATGGCATTAGCAACAATAGTGTTCAAAGCATTCATACTGATAACATTCCCATTAGCATGCATAAGTTTCATGGGATTTTTAATTTTCTCTTCAAACACATCATGTCCTAATTCAAGATAAACTTCATAAAGATCTCTCATTTTGTTGTTGTCTTCCATTAAGCCTTACTAGTGAAAATAAAAACAAGAGACAAAAAGATGCAATTGCAGGATCTAAAGGAAATAGCTTCGAGCGCACACACAACGGCAACAGAAAAGTACTTAGTTACCTGGGACCGGAGTATGAATGCCTTTTACCTTTCCTCCCCAGCAACGGCGCCAGAAAAGTGCTTCGTTGCCGGGATCCGGTGTGTGAGTGCCGTTTAGCTTTCCTCCCCGGCAACGGCGCCAGAAAAGTGCTTGATGTCTACGGGTGCTTCTATTCTTGTAGACAGTGTTGGGCCTCCAAGAGTAGAGGTTTGTAGAACAGCAGCAAGTTTCCCTTAAGTGGATCACCCAAGGTTTATCGAACTCAGGGAGGAAGAGGTCAAAGATATCCCTCTCAAGCAACCCTGCGATCACAATACAAGAAGTCTCTTGTGTCCCCAACACACCTAATACACTTGTCAGATGTATAGGTGCACTAGTTCGGCGAAGAGATAGTGAAATACAAGTGGTATGAATGAATATGAGCAGTAGTAACGGCGCCAGAAAAGTGCTTGCTGGCGTGTAGTTGATGGTAGTAATATTGCAGGAAGTAAACATGCAGCAGAACAGTAAACAAGCAGCGATAGCAGTATTTAGGAACAAGGCCTAGGGATCATACTTTCACTAGTGGACACTCTCAACATTGATCACATAACAGAATAAATAGATAGATGCTAGACTCTACACCCTCTTGTTGGATGATGAACACCACTAACTGTGTAGGATTACACGAACCCTCAATGCCGGATTTAACAAGCTCCACAATATTCAATGTTCATATTTAAATAACCTTAGAGTGCATGACAGATCAACATAACCAAACCAAGTACTAACATAGCATGCACACTGTCACCTTCACACTACGAAAGGAGGAATAGATCACATCAATACTATCATAGCAATAGTTAACTTCATAATCGACAAGAGATCACAATCATAGCCTACGCCAAGTACTACACGATGCACACACTGTCACCATTACACCGTGCAGGAGGAATAAACTACTTTAATAACATCACTAGAGTAGCACACAGATATATTGTGATACAAAACACATTGCAATCGTAAAGAGATATAAATAAGCACTTCACTATGCCATTCATAACAGTGAATAAGTATTCTGTGAAATATAGCCTAAGAGACCCACACGGTGCACACACTATCACCTTTACACACGTGGGACAAGGAGTCTCCGTAGATCACATAAGTAAAACCCACTTGACTAGCATAATGACATCTAGATTACAAGCATCATCATATGAATCTCAATCATGTAAGGCAGCTCATGAGATTATTGTATTGAAGCACATAGGAGAGAGATTAACCACATAGCTACCGGTACAGCCCTTAGCCTCGATGGAGAACTACTCCCTCCTCATGGGAGACAGCAGCGTTGATGAAGATGGCGGTGATGTCGATGGAGAAGCCTTCCGGGGGCACTTCCCCGTCCCGGCGGTGTGCCGGAACAGAGACTCTTGTCCCCCAGATCTTGGCTTCGCGATGGCGGTGGCTCTGGAAGGTTTCTCGTACCGTGGCTTTTTTCGTATCGACGTTTTAGGTCGAGGAGACTTAAATAGGCGAAGAGGCGGAGTCGGAGGGCTGACGAGGCGGTGACACAACAGGGGGGCGCGGCCCAGGCCCTGGCCGCGCCGCCCTAGTGTTTGGTGGGCATGTGGCCCCGCTCTGGCGGCTCTCGGGTGTTCTGGAAGCTTCATGCAATCCTAAGATGCTGGGCGTTGATTTCGTCCGATTCCGAGAATATTTCCTTACTAGGATTTCTGAAACCAAAAGCAGCAGAAAACAGCAACTGGCCCTTCGGCATCTCGTCAATATGTTAGTTCCGGAAAATGCATAATAATGACATAAAGTGTGTATAAAACATGTAGGTATCATCATAAAACAAGCATGGAACATAAGAAATTATAGATACGTTTGAGACATATCAGGGACGCCAAATCGAAAAACTATTCCCTTGATGAAATTCACCGCTGATGACGCGTCTGCCGATGTTACTGGTATTGTTTCAATCCACTTTGTAAATTTGTCGACAGCTACCAGCAAATATACCTATCCTCCAGGCCAATACTTGTGCAATTTTCCTACCATATCAAGGCCCCATTGTGCAAAAGGCCATGCCAGCGGTATGGGCATTAACTCTGCTGCTGGTGAGTGATGTTTGGATGCGAACATCTGACAAGCTTAACATGTACGCATGATTTCCTTTGCATCCTCTATTGCCGACAGCCAATAAAATCCTGCCCGAAAAGCTTTGGCTGCTATTGCTTGGTTGCTTACGTGGTGGCCACATATTCCTTCGTGTATATCCTTTAATATGACTCGTCCTTCTTTGGGTGTAACACACCGCTGCAGCATTCCTGATATACTTCGTTTATATAGCTCTCCTTTAACCACAGTGAACGCCCTGGATTGTTTGATTACTCGTCGTGCTTCCAATGGATCTTGAGGTATTTCCTTTCTCGTGATATATGCCACATACACCTGCATCCACGGAACTTCAATCATCATGACTTCCTCTGGTTCTTCCTCGTCATCTGATGTATGTGTTTCTTTAGCTGCTGGAGCCCCCGAGTATTTCTTGGCCTTTTCTTTTTTTCTTCCACTGCTTCGGTGTCTTCTTCACCTTGATTGACCTTTCACTGATATCCTCCCAAAAAACACCAGGTGGGATTGGCAGGCATTGCAAGCCGATGTTTTCCAAAACGTCGACTTCATCATTGCTGAGCCTGTTGATGTGGTTTACTTTGCAACCGTCGAAGGTTTTCTCGAGTTCGTTGTACACCTCCTTGTACGCTATCATGCTATCATTGACTGTGTCGCACTTGTTCATCACCTGTTGAGGCACCAGCTATGAGTCGCCGAAGATTTTTAAGTGCGTAGCACCGCACGCCTTTGCCATCTTCATCCCATGGATCAAGGCTTCATATTCTGCCTCATTATTTGATGCGTTAGGGAAGGTCATCCGCAATATATACTTCATCTTGCCACCTTGGGGTGAGACAAGTACCACGCCTGCTCCTGCTCCTTCTAATCTCTTGGACCCATCGAAATCCATGTGCCAGGTACTCGACAAATCTGGGGGTCCCGTATTTTGAAGTTCCATCCACTCTGCGACAAAGTCCGGCAGAATTTGTGACTTGATCGCCTTTCTTTTTTCATATGTGATGTCTCGAGGGGAAAGCTCGATTCCCCAAAGGTAGACACATCTTGTGGCTTCTGGATTGTTTAAGATGTTCGAGAGAGGCGCCTCGTTGACCACTATTATCGGGTGCGCCGAAAAATAGTGTCGTAGCTTTCTTGCTGTCGTGAATACTCCATCTGCTAAT
This sequence comes from Lolium perenne, assembly GCF_019359855.2. Lineage (NCBI taxonomy): Eukaryota > Viridiplantae > Streptophyta > Magnoliopsida > Poales > Poaceae > Lolium > Lolium perenne. The sequence continues at coordinate 145,984,134 of NC_067246.2, forward strand.
TTTTTATAATGCGGGTAGCACTATTTAGATGGTGACAACACCTCGCTGATGAAGTATACTGGCTGCTGAACTCCATGGATCTTCCCTTCTTCTTCTCGCTCTACCACGAGGACTGTGCTGACCACCTGAGGTATGGCCGCGATGTATAGCATGAGAGTTTCTTATTCTTTTGGAGCCACCAATACTGGTTGTGTCAAAATTGTGCATTTGAGATGCTCAAAGGCTTTGTCTGCTTCTTTATTCCACTCAAACTTTTCCCCTTGCTTGATGAGCGCGTAGAAAGGAAGCGCTTTTTCTCCCAACCTTGCGACGAATCTGCTTAATGCTGCGACTCGCCCAGTTAGCTGCTGTATTTCCTTAAGCTTGGTTGGTTTCCTCATCGTCACGATGGCTTGTATCTTTTCTGGGTTAGCCTCGATCCCTCTGGCTGACACCAAGTATCCGAGGAGTTCTCCCGCAGGAACTCCAAAATAACATTTCGTCGGGTTCAGCTTGAGTCGAAATTTGTCGAGATTGTCGAAGGTTTCTCACAGGTCATCGATGAGTGATGACCCTGTCTTTGTTGTGATGACGACATCGTGGATATACACTTGAACATTCTTGCCAATCTGCGTGGCGAGACACTTTTGCATCATCCTATGGTAAGTGTCTCCCGTGTTTTTCAACCCCGAAGGGCATTGTCCTGTAGCAGAACACGCCATAAAGGGTTATGAAAGCTGTTTTGACTTCATCTTGTTCTTTTAAGAGGATCTGATTGTAACCAGAATTCGCATCCAGGAAGGAAAGACGTTCGCAACCCACTGTGGAGTCGATAATTTGATCGATCCTCGAGAGGGGAAAGTGATCCTTTGGACAATATTTGTTGAGACACGTGAAATCGATGCACATGCGAAGGACTTCAGTGTTTTTCTTCGGGACCAACACTGGGTTGGCGACCCACGTGGCCTCGGTGTGTAGTTCCTTGATGAAACCCGCTTCTTCGAGTCAATGGATCTCAGATTGCATAGCTTTGCGGTTTGGCTCAGAGAAACGCCGCAAAGGTTGTCGAATCGGTCTGGCACTTGGATCTAGATTGAGGGGGTGCTCGGCAAGTTCCCTGGGTACTCCTGGCATGTCAGCTGGACACCATGCGAAGATTTCCCAGCGCTCACTTAGGAACTCGATGAGCGAGCTTTCCTATGCGCTATCCATGTTTGTTGCGATAGCTGTCGTCTTCTTGGGATCTGTCGAGTGGATCTGGACTTCCTTGGAGTTCTTGGAGGTGTCGAAATTTTTCTCCTTTAGTGGCCTTCCTCCGTCAGGTAGCACGTCATAGTTGGTTGTTAGCCTAGACGCGTCATATTCCGCTTGCATCCCGAAGGTTTCAGACAACTTATGGAAATCCCTGTCGCATTTATCCGCCATAGCGAAACTTCCTTCGACTGTTATTGGGCCGTTAGGTCCGGGGATTCTCCACAACAAATATGTGTAGTGCGGCACATCCATGAATCTGGCATATGTGGGTCTTCCTAGTAACGCATGGTACTGCGACGGAAAGTCGATAACTTCGAATTGCAGCCTCTCTTTCCTGAAGTTCTCTCTTGTCCCGAATTGTACGTCAAGCAAGAACTTTCCCAAAGGGTAACTTGGCTTCTCAGGTGTGATGTCGTGGAAACGCTTGTCTGTTGGTGTCAAGTTCGCCAAAGAAATATTCATCTTCCGCAGTGTATCCGCGTATATGAGGTTTAGGCTGCTACCTCCATCTATGAATATGCGGGATACCTCAAATCCCGCAATCACCGCTGGTAAGATCATGGCTGACTGCCCTGGTTGAGGAACTTGCGGTGGATGATCCTCCTGGGTGAACCCTATCGCTTGTCCCGACCAATTGAGATACTCAATAGTTGGTGGGGGTGACTTTTCTGCCATGTATACCTGTCGCGAGATTATCTTCTGAGCCCTATTCGAGGGTCTACCTTTCTGAATCATCGACACTACTCCTGTTGTGTCAATGAACTCGCCATTATTGCCTGGAGGTGTCGCAAGTTGCATCTGATGTTGATTTACATTGGTTATTGGAGGTGGTGGTGGCAGGTATTTCACTCATTGGCCCCTGCACATACCCCCTATTTGCCGATTGTGTGTTGGTGTTCTCCACATACCTTCGCAAAGCTTGGAAAGTTCGGCAGTCCTTCTGAAGATGATCCGACTGTCTCTTCCCCTCGTTGTCGGGGTAAAAGTGCATCTGACATGGCCCATTCAAAATATCTTCGGGTGATATGTTGTATGGCCTTGGAAACCTAGCTCGATTATTTTGTCTGTTGGAGCTTGGCGCGTCTCTATGATCATTGCGCTGGTCATTGCTCCTCCGATAATCATCTCGATGATTTCCTCCACTATTTCCTCGGAAGCCAGCCGCCACTTGGCCAGGACCGTCATAATCTGAGAAGTGACAATATCGTCACCTATTTTGATTGTTGTTTCTGTTGCGATCCTCCTCGGGTGACCTCTGTTGTTTGTTTTGAACAACATCTTCGCCATCCGCCCAACGATTCGCTATCTCCATGAGATCCGCTATTGTTCTTGGGTTGGATCTACCCAATTCCTCGATTAGGTCTCTTCTTCGGATTCCTGCAACAAATGCATCAATTGCTCTCTCGTCGGACATGTTTTCTGCCGAGTTTTTTATGATGCTTCATCGCTGGATATACATCCTCATCGATTCATCAGACTTCTGCTTGCAGGTCCTTAGCTGCTCTATTGATGCAGGTTTCTTGCATGTGGAACGGAAGTTTCTCACGAACAAGTCCTCAAAACTTTCCCAGCTGTCGATCGATCCTCCTGGTAACTTCTTCAGCCAAGATCTTGCGGCTCCGCTGAGGTGAACTTGAATGCTTTGCATGGCCGTTGCCCTAGTTCCGCCCATGAGCTTCACTGTTTCCAGGTAGTAGACTAACCAGTCCTCTGGATCTTGCAATCCATCGAACTTTTTATAATTATCACATAACTTAAAGCCAGAGGGAACCTGAGTTTTGTGAACCCGTCGGGTAAAGCAAGGGAGTCCACACATGTCTTCATCGTTAACTTCTGGCGAGTGTCACTGTTCTCTTGATCTTTTTTCTAGACTTCTTTCTTCACGTGCTCTATCGACTCGAGCTTGTGCCACCGTGTTTCTTGCGTCACCTTCTCGCGGAGGGTCTCGCGCTGCCACTGCATTAGGTTGAGGACTATTTTGTCTTGGACTGTTTCTTCGAGGAGCGCCTTCAGGTTGTGGTGCACTCGTGCCTGCTATTGCTGCCCCCATAACGCCAACTCCTGCCATGGCCATCTGGTATAGTGCTTCTCGACGATCTCCCTGAGGTGGTTTGGATGCCATTATGAAGGCATGTGTCTACCCTGCTTCCAGAGTTTTTGGGATGATGTGCCCTCTTGTATCTATTGACATAAAGGACATGTCGAGGTTTTGGATTAAGTTTTCTCGTTCATGCTCGGACACGTTTGCCAACCGAGATCTTGCTCTTGTGCGGGCGTCTCTGTGACTATCTCCCGAAGTTCTTGAGTTTCAACTCAGGTTGGCCCTGCGCGCGCTTGATGCAGAAGCTGCAGCTCTTCTTTCATCGAGTATCGCCCTTTGTTTTTCCAATTCTTGTCCAGCACGAGCGAGTTTATATTGATATGCTTGCAATGCCTCCAGTGTAGCCGCGGTAGTCATTGGCTCCGTACCGTTCATTGCTCTCCGAGCTTTATCCCAAGCTTCTTGCGGCAGTCGCACTTTTTCTCGCGGCGTGGTCCCGATGTATTTGTTTCCTGTTCCACACGTGACATCTGCGGGATCGATGTATGGGTTGCCCAAATAATCGAAAGCCTCAGACGCTTCATCATCTTGGCGACTTGCTTCTCTGATTGCGCAGACTTGGTGATATATTGTGGTTATGTCTTCTTCATCCTTAGAATGGGTGACACCGTCGTATAGATCGGTGAAGACTTCTCTGATAGAAGTACAGTTGTCGATGAAGTCGAAGTTGGTGAAGCCGACGTTGTCGATGCTTTCCGAGTCGCTACCCAGATCTAAATCTGCGAACGACCCGAAAGTCATGTCGCCGAATTGATCAGCTAGTTCTCCGCCGGCAGCGGGCTTGGTGAAGCTTGGCGGCGAAACCTCTTCGTCGCCTGACTCGATGGATGATGCTGATGATCCCGAAAAATCGGAATCGGCCGCTAACGGTCCCGAAAAAATCGGTGCCGCGAAACGGTGTGATCCCTCTTTCCCGACGAGGAAGCGGAGGCTCCCGAACGTCAGCTCCGTCGACTCCTCCAGATTGGCATATGCATGCAAACGGGCGGGAGGGTGAGGAACAAAATCGACGAGATCAGGTTGGACCTATTTACCTCTGTCCATTGTGTTGCTTGATGTCGATGATGTTGATGATGCCATCGAGATCACCTCCTTGTCGCCTCCAATTCCCACAGACGGTGCCAATTGACAAGGGATTAACTTGTCAATGCCTACAGATTGTAGACTTAGGGTTTCGCGGAAAGTAGAGGGCAAGTTGATCTCGAAGGTTCAGCCGAAAAGGTGCTCGACTAAGAAAATTAGGGTGTATGTTGACAATGGATTCTATCCTTTCTTTCACCCTCGGCTCCCCTTTATATAGGAGGCCGAGCCGAGGCTTTCGTGTCGTACAAGATACAAACTATCGGCAGGCACATTTGGCCTTTCCTATCTTGCTATACGATTCCTAATACAACTCTAGTTTCCTTATCGAGAGTCTATGGGCTTCTGGGCCTTCAATACTTCGGGACGTGGGCTTCCAGATAACCTCGGGTACTTTATTCGGCAGGCCCTTCCGGCATGCCTATGTCACCCAAGGAGGATCACAACAGATACAACAATCAAAATAGGCGACGTTTTCGCCACTTCACAGATTATGACGGTCCCAGCCAAGTTGCGGCTGGCTTCCGAGGAAACAGTGGAGGAAATCATCGGGACGATTACCAAAGGAGCAATGATCAGCGCAACGATCATAGAGACGCACCGAGTTCCAGCATGCAAAATAATCGGCCAAGGTTTCCAAGGCCATACAACGTGTCACCCGAAGATCTGCTGAATGGGCCGTGCCAAATGCATTTTTACCTCGACAATGATGGAACGAGACAGTCGGGTCACCTTCAGAAGGATTTCCGAACTTTCCAGGCTTTGCAGAGATACGGAGAACGCAAACAATCAAGAAGCAAGCAGGGGATACGTGCAGGGGCCAAGGAGTGAAGTTCACCTACCGCCACCACCCGCAATTACCAGCGCGAACCAGCATCAGTTGCAACTTGCGGCACCTCCAAGCAACAATGGCGACTTCATAGATACAACGGGAGCAGTGTCAATGATACAGAAGGGTAGACCCTCCAATAGAGCACATAAGCTAATTTCTCAACAGGTGTACATGGCAGAAAAGTCACCTCCACCAACCGTTGAATACCTCAATTGGTCGGGACAGCCAATAGGATTCACTCAAGAGGATCATCCACCTCAAGTTCCACGACCAGGGCAATCAGCTATGATCTTACCAGCAGTGATCGCAGGGTTTGAGGTCTCGCGCATATTCATAGATGGAGGAAGCAGTCTAAATCTCATATATGCAGACACAGTACGGAAGATGAATATTTCCTTGGCAAACTTGACACCAACGGACACGCGTGATAGGGCAAAGGTGGCCGATCTTTCGATGAGACGAGGATAATTCGATTTATTGGTGGAGTTCGTGCTTGACGATCCGACTACACGTGCAAAGCTCGTGCGCCAATGCAATCGCTAGGACAATCTCCGGGAGTTACTGATCTTGCGGGAGCACGATCAGCCTGACCAACGAGGGTCTTAATTCCTACCTGAAATCGAGAACAAGTAAGAACTAATAATGCAATCAAGATATTGCGGATAGAGATGAAAGCTTTATTGATAAAGGTGGGATTCCGAATAGTCGGTTTTGTTCTGGGAGTTGGCCTCAAAAGAAGTACACGAAGTTGCAGCAATTGGCTAACTTTTAATCTAATCAAAATCCAAGTTCTAATGACAGCTACAGAGGGATATATATGGGGGAAGTGAAGGGATTTTCGTCCAACCAGCTTGGGTTGGCCAAAAACACCCCTAAATGGGCCTTCCTCCACTTATATGGCCTCTTAAAATCCCCTAAAATACCTAATCTGAAAATACATGGGCCTGGCCCATTAAATAAGGTGACGCAACACCAAAAATAACTCGTTGGACGAATTTTATGATGGAGTAACTTGTATAATTCATCCAAGCATCATTGCTTCACTATAGTGGCTTCAATGTTCTGAAATCCTCGCTTGCAACGCCATCCTGAATCCTTGCAGCTATGTTGCCATCTCCATGCACGTTCCTAATCCAATGCTTGGAGTCCATGCTAGATCCATTCCTAAATAATATAAATACATTTGATTTAGGCAGCATCATATTCTCATATATATTAGGAAGGATTCCTAGTAACGAATGTACCTGAGATGTGGTTGTAGGAGTATTGGTTGTATCTATCATAGAGATGTCCTCATCATCCTCCCCTTCTTGAATTGAAGTCGTCCTTGACATAGTCTCATCTTTTTCACCAAGATATGCCTTCAAATTGGAGGTTGTGATGTCATGATCATCTTCCTTTTCTTGAAAGAAAAGCCGTCCTTGGCGATGTTTATTCTGTAAACATGCTAACAAAAGAGACAAGGTATATGCATGGTATATGTATATGTCATCCGTTTTAACAACTCTATCATGCCGCCCATTTAATTTTGTACATATTGCAGTATTGTAGTAGCTTAGAAGATCATTAGTCCCCATTAAACATTCATCACAACTCAGTTTGCAGATATAAGTGAAGCACATATTAACTCCTTTCAAATTGTAATGCTCATCATTAAACCATCCCAAAGTTGGTAAACCAAAATGTAAGGTCTCAAATTTACTGGCTACGCCATGTGGATTTAAACAATTTTGCAGCAACTTATTTGGCATAGAATGAATACCAACATTGGAGGTCATATCAAAATGAGAAAGCATATACACAAATTCAGTTTTATTAGAACTATAAGAATCATCACACATGATGCAAATCATATGTACCATAAAAACATTGGTGCTGACATACTCCCCAATCAAATTAAAAGTAACATCGGGGGCGTAGACACTCTTTAAACAAGGAAGTTCATCAATTTTATTTCTAGCATGTGACAAAGATATAGGTGGATCCATCACAACAGAAAACAAAGAATTAGCATGAGAAATCTTAGCCAACACTTCATTGTTCATAACCAGTTTTATATGATCCATACTAGAGTCATCTTTCAAGTCACAAGGTGCATTATCAGGAGCAAGAATTTCAGTTTGTGCACTCATAGATATGGAAGAATTAACTTGTATAGTAGGTGCACTCAACTTAGTTGGTATATCATTTACACAAATTCCTAACACATGGTCATCATTGGAAATAAAATTCTCCGTTGGTACACTCATATCAATAGAGGAACGAAAAACAGCACATGGTACACACAAATATGTAGGTCTGTCATAACTAGAGTCAACCAAAAGATTGCTAGTCATATCAATGATAATTTCAGTGGGTGCACTCATATTCCAAGACAGATTAAAGTGATCAATTGGTACACCCAACCCAAAATATCTCTTAGCATGTAACTCATTTAGGGCACTCAAATTGATAGATGCATGAACGTCCACAAAAGAAGCACCCAAAACATTTGGTATTGTAGCATGCAATTCAGTGGGTGTACTTAAATAAATTGAAGAATCCATTTCAGCATTAATGATTTCAGTGGACGCGCACATAGTCAAATAAGAATTGAAAATAGGACTAATTGCGCTCACAACAACATCAATCTCAGTGGTTTGATCACATGGTACTTGCAAATCATTAGTATGATCCCCTAATATAGGTGGTGTGGCCAAATCATCAGTGAACTCAACACATGGTATATTAATATCAACATGGTATTTACCAATTTCAAGTTCACTAACAAAACTAGGAAGCATCTCCATTGTTTGATCAGAAGATTGTTTCAAAGCGACAACTCTATCCTCAATCAACTCAATAGACAAATCATCACATGACATATGTAGATCATCATGGAATTCATCAGTCACATGTGGAAGGACAAAAATCAATACCTTTATTCTTACCTTGTGACTCCAACATAGAAGATGTTCGCAGCGACGTGTCACAAGTTTGCGGATGGGTGACTCGCACAACAATATTCATGCGTGGAACATTGGAAGAAACAACCGGTGCTAGTGTGAGTGAATTGAAGGGGTTGAAATGGTCCACCGTGTTTTCCTGTATGTGTTTCTCAAAAGCACAAGCGCGAACATATATACCAATAGTAGAACGAGGAATATACTTAAACATTACCTTAATATCAGGGTTTAAGCCGTTGAAAAACATGTTTCTAGTACTTTCCTCAAATTCCTTTATATCACAACGGTACATGTAAAATTTAAATTCCTGGTAGTAAACATGCACGGTGTTACTACCTTGTTCTAACCGTTTAAGTTTGTGGATCATTTCACGTTGATGAGAAAGAGGCACAAATCTATGTCGCAAAGAAGATTTTAAATCTCCCCAAGTAGTAGGTTTATTATCAACGGTTTCTTTATAAGTCATATCCCACCAAATGGAAGCAAAATCCGTAAAAACTCTAGCAACAGTTCTTACTTTCTCATGTTCAGTAAGATCATGGCATCCAAAAATATGGTTGACTTCAAACTCCCAATCAAAATAAGCATCAGTATTATATCTACCTTCATAAACCGGTAAAGAAATAACCTGATCATGATCTCCAATAAATGGTCGCACGTGCATCTCCATGTTCGTCATGGTCTTCGGATCGGCGGAATGGTCCTCAATTCCTAGCATGGTTAGTACCCAAAAATCACAAGTGTATATGCCTACAAGCTACGCAAATATGGTGGTATCACGCGTAATTCGTCAAGCAAAATACAAAGCTCTTACAAGTTCTTACCAAACAGGAGGAAGGCGATATGGCAACCAGCAAAGATCAGCTTCTCCCCGAAATTGCACAAAGCGATTACCAGGTGTCGACACAAAGCACGTGGAGAAATCGGTGGAGCTCTGGGAAGGCAAAGTATAGTGATATGTTGGCACAGTAATCAAAATCAGCGATGCAAATTGAGTAAACGCTCAACGAAGGTACTATGCTGGTCCTAGGCTAGATCGTATTAGAGACGCGAGCCTAAATCACCAATGAGGTCACGACGCGGCACAAAATGCAAGAGGTAGCGAAACTGGCGCTGGAGGATAGAGGCACCTATGGTAATGCGCCCAGTTTTTTTTTTGGACCTAACCCTGGCGCAAGAGGGTAGAGGTCTCTATGGTCGGGCGACCGTTTTTTTTTTGGGAATCTAACTTGGCGCTAGACCATAGAGGTCTCTATGGTAGGGCGCCCAGATTTTTTTTGCGGAATCTGCCTTGGCGCTAGACCATAGAGGTCTCTATGGTCGGGCGCCCAGAATTTTTTTTCTTTTTTTTTGCAGCTAGACTGCTAGCAGGATTCCGACGGAAAACACGAAATTGACCAAGAAAACGGATCTAAAATCCGAAAAAACTCTGAAACGAAGATAAAAAAACCCTACAATGATGGGGAGAGAAGGCGCACAACAAGGAGTTGATGGCAGATGTGGCGGAAGTGTATGGTGGCGGTGATATGGCGAGGACTGCAAGCGGAGATGGTGCGGCGGCGACGTGACTACTATGACCAGAACTCGAAACTCTAACGACTCTAGATGCTAAGACCAGCACGCGACACGACGATTGCAGACGAAGACTCAAAAAGCAAAAACTGAAAAAGACAATGCAATGGCTTTGATACCACTTGATAGGGCAAAGGTGGCCGATCTTTCGATGAGACGTGGATAATTCGATTTGTTGGTGGAGTTCGTGCTTGACGATCCGACTACACGTGCAAAGCTCGTGCGCCAATGCAATCGCTAGGACAATCTCCGGGAGTTACTGATCTTGCGGAAGCACGATCAACCTGACTAACGAGGGTCTTAATTCCTACCTAAAATCGAGAACAAGTAAGAACTAATAATGCAATCAAGATATTGTGGATAGAGATGAAAGCTTTATTGATAAATGTGGGATTCCGAATAGTCGATCTTGTTCTGGGCGTTGGCCTCAAAAGAAGTACACGAAGTTGCAGCAATTGGCTAACTTTTAATCTAATCAAAATCCAAGTTCTAATGACAGCTACAGAGGGATATATATGGGGGAAGTGAAGGGATTTTCGTCCAACCAGCTAGGGTTGGCCAAAAACACCCCTAAATGGGCCTTCCTCCACTTATATGGCCTCTTAAAATCCCCTAAAATACCTAATCCGAAAATACATGGGCCTGGCCCATTAAATAAGGTGACGCAGCACCAAAAATAACTCTTTAGACGAATTTTATGATGGAGTAACTTGTATAATTCATCCAAGCATCGTTGCTTCACTATGGTGGCTTCAATGTTCTGAAATCCTCGCTTGCAATGCCATCCTGAATCCTTGCAGGTCTGCTGCCATCTCCATGCACGTTCCTAATCCAACGCTTGGCGTCCATGCTAGTTCCATTCCTAAATAATATAAATACATTTGATTTAGGCAGCATCATATTCTCATATATATTAGGAAGGATTCGTAGTAACAAATGTACCTGCGATGTGGTTGTAGGAGTATTGGTCGTATCTATCATAGAGATGTCCTCATCATCCTCCCCTTCTTGAATTGAAGTCGTCCTCGACGTAGTCTCATCTTTTTCACCAAGATATGCCTTCAAATCGAAGGTTGTGATGTTCTCATCATCGCGTTTCCATGGAATCGCACCCGAGAAAGCAAACTATCCTTTGGGTAAGATTGCACTGGATGTACAGTTTGGAACACGAGAAAACTTCGGGAAGGAGAAGCTGGAGTTCGAGTTTATCGACTAGCCGTCGCAATATCATGCCCTCTTGGGACGACCCACGTATCACAGATTCATGGATATGCTGCATTATACATACCTGTTATGGAGGATCCCTAGACCGAAGGGCCCATTAACAGTCAAAGGAAGTTTTGCTTTGGCAGACAATTGCGACAAAGATTTCCACAAGTTGTCCGAAACCTTCAGGATGCAGGCTGAGTACGAAGCATCCAAGCTCACCACCAACTACGATGTGTTACTGACGGAGGAAGATCCTTGCAAGAGCAAGATTTCGACACCTCCAAGAATTCTAAGGAAGGGCAAATCCACCCGTCAGATCCAAAAAAGACGACATCCATTACGCCCAACTTGGACATCGCATAGGAAAGCGCGCTCGTCGAGTTCCTCCGTGAGCGCTGGGAAATCTTTGCATGGTGTCCAGCTGACAGGCCAGGAGTACCCAGGGAACTTGCCGAGCACCCCCTCAATCTAGATCCAAGATCTAGACCAATCTGATAAACTTTGCGGCGATTCTCCGAGCCAAACCGCAAAGCCATGTTATCTGAGATCCGTCGACTCAACGAAGTGGGTTCATCAAGGAATTGCACACTAAGGCCACGTGGGTCGCTAATCCAGTGCTGGTCCAAAAAAAAAGACTGAAGTCCTTCACATGTCCGTCGATTTCACGTGTCTCAATAAACATTGTCCAAAGGATCACTTCCCCCTCCCGAGGATCGACCAAATTATCGATTCCACGGCAGGTTGCGAACGTCTTTCCTTCCTCGACGCGTATTCTGGTTACAATAAGATCCGTTTGAAAGAAGAGGATGAAGTCAAAACAGCTTTCATAACCCCTTATGGTGTATTCTGCTACAGAACAATGCCGTTCGGGTTGAAAAACACGGGAGCCACGTACCAGAGGATGATGCATAAGTGCCTTGCCACGCAGATCGGGAAAAATGTCCAAGTATACATCGACGATGTAGTCATAACAACACATAAAGGGTCATCCCTGATCGATGATCTTAAGGAAACCTTCAACAACCTCAACAAATTCCGCCTTAAGTTGAACATGACAAAGTGTTCCTTTGGTGTACCTGCGGGAGAACTCCTCAGATACTTAGTGTCAGCCAAGGGAATCGAGGCTAACCCATAGAAAATACAGGGTATCTTGACGATGAGAAAACCAACCAACCTCAAAGAGATAGATCAGCTGACTGGGAGAAAAAGCGTTTCCTTTTTACGCGCTCATCAAGCAAGGAGAAAAGTTTGAGTGGAACGAGGAGGCATACAAAGCTTTTGAGCATCTGAAGCGAACTATTTCGACACCACCAGTATTGGTGGTACCCCGAGAAAAAGAACCTTTGTTGTTATATATTGCGGCCACACCTCAAGTGGTCAGCACAGTCCTCGTGGTAGAACGAGAGGAAGACGGAAAAATTCACGGGGTTCAGCGGCCAATATATTTCCTCCGCGAAGTCTTGTCACCATCCAAGCAGCGATACCCGCAATATAAGAAGTTGGCATATGGAGTTTTCATGTCAGCACGAAAGCTAAGACATTATTTTTAGGCATACCCGATAATAGTGGTCAACGAGGCGCCTCTCATGAACATATTGAACAACCCGGAAGCCACAGGACGTGTCTCCCTATGGGGAATCGAGTTTTGCCCTCGGGACATCACATATGAAAAAAGAAAGGCAATCAAGTCGCAAATTTTGCCGGACTTTGTTGCAGAGTGGATTGAACTCCAAAATACGGGACCCCCAGATTTATCGAGTACATGGCATATGAACTTCGACGGGTCCAAGAGATTGGAAGGAGCTGGAGCAGGGGTCGTACTTGTCTCACCGCAGGGTGACAAGATGAAGTATATACTTCAGGTGACGTTCCCCAATGCATCAAACAATGAAGCAGAATATGAAGCCCTTATTCATTGGATGAAGATGGCAAAAGCATGCGGCGTGACTCGTTTAAAAATCTTTGGCGACTCCCAGTTAGTGGCTCAACTGGTGATGAATAAATGCGATGCAGTCAATGACAATATGATAACATACAAGGAGGTGTACAATGAACTCGAGAAAACCTTCGATGGTTCCGAAGTTAATCACGTGAGCAGGCTCAACAACGATGAAGCTGACGTTTTGGCAAATATTGGCTCGCAGTGCCTTCCCATACCACCTGGTGTTTTTTGGGAAGAAATCAGTGAAAGATCAACCAAGACGAAGAAGGTGCCGAAGCAGCCAAAGAAAAAGGAGAAATCCAAGAAAGACTCGGGGGCTCCAACAGCTCCAGAAACGCACACATCGGATGATGAGGAAGAACCAAAGGAGGTTATGATGATCCAAGTTCCCTGGATGCAGGTATACTTGTCATATATCACGAAAAAAGAAATACCCGAGGATTCGGTGGAAGCGAGGCGAGTTATTCGACGATCCAAGGCGTTTGCCGTGGTAAAGGGAGAACTATACAAATGAAGCATATCAGCTGTGTTGCAAAGGTGCGTTACACCCGAAGAAGGGCGAGTTATACTGAAGGACATACATAAAGGAATATGTGGCCATCACGCAAGCAGTCGAGCAATAGCAGCCAAAGCTTTTTGCGCAGGATTTTATTGGCTGACAGCAATAGAGGATGCCAAGGATATAGTACACACTTGTGAAGCTTGCCAGAGATTTGCATCTAAGCCTCATTCTCCAGCAACAAAATTAATGCCAATACCATTGGCATGGCCTTTCGCACAATGGGGGCTAGACATGGTAGGAACATTGCACAAGTCTTGGACAGGAGGACACGTATATTTGCTCGTGGCTATCGACAGATTCACCAAGTGGATTGAAGCAGTACCAGTAACGTCGGCAGACGCAACATCAGTTGTAAACTTCATCAAGGGGATAGTTTTTAGGTTCGACGTCCCCAACAGCATAGTCACAGACAATGGAAGCAATTTCACCTCCCAAGAATTCAAGGACTATTGCGAAGGTGTAGGCATCAAGCTGCAGTTTGCATCGGTGGCGCACCTGCAAACCTATGGTCAAGTCAAAAAAGCAAACGGTCTCATATGCAATGGCATCAAGAAACGCCTGTTGACACCACTTGAAAAAGCACGGCACATCTGGGTCGACGAGCTTCCTTATGTGTTGTGGAGCTTATGAACAACGCCGAACACAACAACCCAAGAAACGCCTTTCTTCTTGGTCCATGGAGCTGAAGCAATGCTCCCGATAGAAATAGAACACAATTCTCCCAGAGTTGTGGAATATGAAGAAGAAGCTTCGCAGAAGGCGCTGGAGGATGATGTCGATGCACTTGATGAAGCAAGAGATGTGGTGCTATCAAGAGTAAGTGCATACCAGTAGAATCTCAAAAATTATCACAGCCGACATTTGCGGCCTAGATCTTTTGAAGTCGGCGATCTAGTCCTTCGGCTCAAGCAAGATGGACATGAGAAATTCGAATCTCCATGGTTGGGACCATATATTATTAGTGAAGTTATTCCGGGAGGAGCCTATCGACTGAAGGACAAGAAACCGGGCAAGGACGAACCGAACCCGTGGAACGTGGCGAGGCTGCGACGCTTCTACGCTTAGAAGGAGATCAATATAGCACCAACTATGCAAACATACATTGTATCTGAAGAGCTCGCAAGTTTTTAGACGCACTCTTTTCCTTTCAGGGCACCGAGTGGGGCTGAAAGGTTTTTAATGAGGCGAGCTTGCGATGCTGTAATATAGCATGGTTGAAATAAAAATAGTGACGACATATATTTCTTTCTTCACGAGCAAGGCTCGGGGGCTTGAACCAGACAAACTTACAATATATTCAACTTCGAAACCTCGCCTTGGTTCCACAAAAACCTCGCGAAAAGTAAACATAGTCATGCCAGCCGAGATACTCGGGGGCTCGAGGAAAAGATCATAACATAATCAGAAGAACTTGCCTTGACATTAAAAATGTCTCGCAATAAATTCACAATATATACTACAAATATACATATACAACTCTGCATTTTGGTTTAAACCTAACGCATCGAGAAAAAAAAAGAACAAGGAACTGCTATATCAAGCTGTCTATGTTTATGTTTTCCCTTGCAGCACGGACAATTTGAGTAGAATCATCGTATCGAAATTCCTTGAAGAAAGCGATGTCTACCTGAAGAAGCCCATCAACCATTTTTTTGGCGACAGGAGATACAGCTGCATCATGTTTATCAACTTTGATTCTCCTCTTCGACCCCTTGAGGTAAAAAAGTGTCGACGACCTTGCCAACATCCAACTTTGAATGGCAGATCTTCAACCAGATCAACACCAACTTGGCACCAGCAACCATCTGAGCCTTCACGAAGTCATGGATGATGTGCATGTCCTTAAATTTGCCCATGAGCTCGGGAAGATTATCGGGCTGAGGTTCCGAGGAAACATGGCATTATATACCATGGCCAAAGTACTGGTACAGAAATCAAGAAATTCCCGAACTTGGGCTGCTCGATCTTGAAATTGCACAATACGGCGAGTGTGATCCTCATCCACCTAGAAATCACTGCCATTCGCCCGGGCAAGTCGAAGAAGGGCCTCAACTCACGAATTCACCCTTTGTTCTTCGGCAGCGGCATCCAAGAACAAACCTACGAGCAACGCAAGTAAGAAGTAATGTGACACAAGGAGGGATACGGAAAATGCCAAGGAAACAAGCAACATACCAGCCATATCTTGACTCACATCGGTCATCAAGTCAAGCATATAGCTCTCGCGTTGAGCAGATCGCGTGGTGTTGGTAGTCGCGGTTTCCTTCAACTCAAGAGCTTCCTGCATCTGACGAAGGGCAGCTTGTTCCCGATCCGAAGATTTGCAAGACTGTTCCAGAACTATCATGGTTTGTTTCTTCATCGCCTGCAACTGTTGTCGCAGATCGGCCATCTCTTGGTTAATCAAGTCAGGACATGATGAAACATCCAAGGAAGCATCACCAGGTATTCTCGCGGAGTGAGAAGTAGAAAGAGAAGCGTTGGAAGGTCCAATCCCAGTATAGTTGTCAAAAATTAACTGGAAGACAAGAAAGTATCGACATCAATCATTCAGCAAGACACATTTTTCATTCATATTCAGGGCACATTACATAAAACGAGTCCTTACAAAATACGGTTCCTAAAGAGCCCATACAAATGATTGGGAGCAGCAAAAGGCGACACTATCTACAAAAAAGAAAAGAAAAGGATGTGCAAGTTGGTCTACTTGACCTCCGTTCGAGCAGCGCTAGAAGAAGCAGAGGACTTCGGGTCAAGGAAGGCGATGAGTTTCTTAGAGTAAGCCTGGGCGTCCTTCACCAGGGCCTTCCACTTCTCCGAGTTCAAACCCTTTGGAGCACCAGTCTTCACCCAGTCGACTTTTTGGCCGCTGGCCGCTACAAGAGTGATGGTCCCTTCGACTCCAATCTTTAAGCTTGCTTGACATAGGCCAAAGTTGGATCATCCTGTGTCAAGAAATGTTGGGCAAGCTAGGAGAATATCTCGGGCTGAGTATCCTTTGGGAAGAAGTGGGGGAAGACGCGCTTCAACGCATTCCGCACGGAAGTTATGCACTTTCCCGCCAGGTCGCAATTCATCTCAAGAATATCGAGAGTGTCCAGAAGACGATCATCCGACTCTTGGCTCAAAGTGTATTGCTCACCCATTTTCCCTGCTGGAGAAAAGCAGGGCTTCATCAACACAAAAGATAATTTCTACACAAGGGAAAGCAAAGCGACAACAGGAAAGATAGTATTACTCGAAAATCTTCGGGATTGCGTCTCAAGGCGCGTGCTTATTTCAATCTCGCGCTCGACCTGCTTGGCCTCCTTGTCGCTCAAAGCATCTTCGGCGGCTTGAATCCTTTGATGAAGATCCTCGACATCGGCAGCATCCTTCTCGGCCCTCTTGCGAGCTTCCTCGTTGGCTTTGAGCATAGTCGCTAGATCATCAGCACGTTCCTCGGCACGACGCATCACCTATGGAAGGAAAAGGTAAGACAGGATGCAAAAACAAGATAGGAATATAAAAAATGCAAGGAGCGTCAAATGCTTTACCTCTAAGAGTCGCGGCCTCATCGCGGAACCCGATAAATTGAGAGCCCAAGTTGACCAGCTCCATCATCAAGGGCTGCAAAAAATATGACAAGAAATAAATATAGCGCCAGGAGATACAAAGTCTTTCGAATTAAACGAAAAAAGTCGACAAGCAGGCAGAAGAAACTTACATCCTCAAGGAGCGGACTAGACGTACTCCCGGTAGCAAGCTCCTGTGTGCTAGCAGCCCCGGTTTTAGCCTTCTTCGGCTTCGGTGCTCGGGGGCTGGGCACTGGAGTTGGTGCTTCGGGATCATGTTGCAGGGGAGGTGAAGCTTCTGAAGCAACACGACGATCCTCGGAAAGGACCAATGTGTTGGAGGTGCTCGTAGGAGCTGGCCCATGAGCTTCGGGCTCTTCTTTTTCTTCTTCTCCGTCAGCTATGTCAACACAGCAGCAAAATAAAAATAAGGGACTCGAATGAAAGAAGATAGGAAGGGACAATAAAGAACAACTTATGAGCTAACGGCGCCGGTCATGGTGTAGAGGTCGAAGACCTCCTGATCATCGGGAGAAGATTCTTCGACGGCGGGTTCATCGAGTTTGGACGCGCCGGAATCTTCGTCGCCATCTCTCTTTCTCTTGCGCTTGTCCGGAGAAGCGGCAGGAGGAGGAGAAACAGAATGAACAGAGTCAGAATGTTGATCTGATTCGGAGTCTCTGTCAGAGGAACCCGCAGTTCTTTGAGATCCTGCAGGTTCACTCTCAGGAACGAAGGATTCTTGCGAGTCGTCGGCGAAAACGGTTCGTTCATCCACTTCCCCACCTTCAGGTAGTGGGGGAAGAGAAGAAAGAGATCGATGGTTCTGTAGTTAAAAAAGCACGAGAAGAAAAGAAAGTTAAAACACAAAGGAAAATAGGAGCAGTCAAAACATAGAAGATATAACTCGAAAGAAAGAACTTACTTCGGGAAGGGCGTGGCTACAACTGAACGGCTCCACGTGGCAGGATGAAGGGACTTCATGGTTCTTGCTCAAGGAGGTAAAGCGACGGACAAGATTCTCCAAATCTTTCAGAGGAAGATCGTCAGAAACTCTGTCAACATCTTCAGCTCCCGAGTACATCCAGAGAGGTCTTTTGCGAGCTTACAGGAGCTGCACTCGAATCCGAAGAAAGTGTGCAATAATTTGGACACCCGACAATTCTGGCCCGTCAAGCTCTCGAATGCGAGTAATGAGATTGTCAATGACCGCCTTTTCTTCGGCTGTAGCCTCTGCATCCCAGGACTTACGCCTATGAATTTCTTCGGTAGTGTCAAATGTCGCAAGACCAAATTCCTGGGCATCTGAACACTCGTCTTTGACGTAAAGCCACCTTCTGTGCCGGCCTTTGATGGAGTCGGCGACCTTCACATCAAAGTATCCGACTTCGGGATGGACACAAATGCAGACACCACCTACGCTGTAGATGACGTTTTTCGAGTTGTTGCAGCGGAGGTAGAAGATGTGTTTCTAGAGGCCCCAGTGAGGGTGGATGCCCAGGAAACATTCACAGAGTGTGATGAAAATGGAGATGTGGAGGAGAGAGTTTGGGGCCAGCTGGTGCAGATGGATCCCGTAGATAAAGAGAAGGGCACGAAGAAATTCGTGAACAGGAACAGAGAGGCCGCAAATGAGGAAATCAACAAAAGTTACCCGGAAACCGATAGGAGGATGAGGATATCACGCGCGCAGTAACTTCCCTCCAGTAAAATTGAAGCGGTAAGACCATTCTACCCTTGGACACGCGTAGGGTTCGGAACTCTCCTCTTTTCATCCGACGGTTGAACACATCATGTTCTTCCTATAAATTGGACCCCTGTCCTCATTTATCCCCTTCGCTGCACCGCACAACTCCTCTCTCTCTCTGCCCTTCTTCCTCCTCGAGCTCCTCGCACACACACTATGCTTCTTCTCCCTCATTTCTCCATTGAGCTTTCCGCCATGGCTCCGCGCTCCAAGCAGTGCAAGACCTGTGCCCCAAGCACCGAAGAACTCGTGGAGAAGGCCAAGATCTCCAGCTAGGAGAGGTCGAAGCTCTCCGCGCAGGACCACAAAGACGTGTCGAAGGTGCAGAGTTTTGGACCCACGGAACAGTGGATTGCCAGGAGTCGTGGCTTCCCAAGGTGGCCATACGTGGCTATCGTCAGCAACGACGTCATTGTTAAAAAAGATTCGAGTGGTGGAACAAAATAGTGGTAAGAAAACTTCTAGATCTAAATAAGTGCATGGTTAAAAAGAAAATCCGAGAGCGTATGTTCAGATGCAAGCACCTGCTCATATGCTCGGGGGCTACTCTTATCAGAAGTATTGTCTATACTTCTGATAAGATGATGAGGCGAAAGGAATAAAATACAGAGTTGGTCAAAATAATAAAAGTTGAGCCTACAACCAAGTGCAAACACTCGGCTGTAGCCTCGGGGGCTACTCCCATCGGGAGCGCTGGTCGCGCACCCGATGAAATATGGGGAAGAAGAAAGAAGGGAAAATAACAACACAATATAGAATTGCAAACGAAGAATTTTCATCGTACATCTTCGAGTTACACATAACTCGTCATGTACTCCCATCGGGAGATCAAAATATTATTTCACGAGTCAACTCGAATAAGTACACAATTCTAGCAGCCGACAAAGGCACTCGACAATATATTCTCAGAGCGTGTCCGCCACGGTAAAAACTCTGAATGTCGTAACTCGAAAGATATTACGAAGGTAAGTCCCCAGGATCTATCCTGTGTGGCGTGGTATCGCACCCGGATGCGCTCTCCCACTTTATCCGTATCAGCAGATGCGAAGAAAAATCCTAACGGACGCGTTAGGTACTCGATAAAATACAGCTGGGATTCAGTTTCACGATAAGTCCTTAAGCAGCACGTGTCGAATTACGCCAGTATCATGAGTTTGAGTCCAGGGACTTGAGCTTGAAGTAGGTTTATGCGGGTTTTCCACAAGAGCAGTTAACTGGTACCTGATCCGTCAGATGAACCAGCCCCATTTACCATTACCCAGGTACAAAATAGACATTGAGCAAAATATTCGTTATGAGTCGAAGGTTTTTATAAATATGCGACTCAGTTCTACGATGGAGATTTTACTCGACTCTGCGATTCAATCAAAATCTCGGGGGCTACTGACATAGGCATGCCGAATAAGGTACCCGGATTATCTGGCAAGGATATGAGGCCCACAACCCGAAACTTTCAAGGCCCAAGAGCCCAGAGAATCTCGGATAAGGAATATAGAGTTGTATTAGGAATTATGTAACGATACGGGAAAGGCCCAACGCGCCTTCCCGCAGTTTGTAACTTGTACGACATGAAATCCCTCCGGTCCGCCTCCTATATAAAGGGGAGCCGAGGGAAGAGAAAAGGATCGATTCATTGTCAACAAAACCACCGTAACTTTAGTCGAAACACCTTTGTTGGCTGAAACCTTCGAGATCTACTTGCCCTCTACTTCTTATGAAACTCAAGTCTACAATATGTAGGCATTGAAAAGTTAATACCTTGTAAGTCTCCATCTCGCCCAAAAACCTAAGCCATATTTCCCCCGAGATTTATTGAGGCGTCTATGAGGCGAAAGTCCTCTCCTACTCTGGGAGAGGGCAAATCCTGCCGCACCTGTCACCGTGGTGAACAAACAGATGCCATAGGTAGGCTTATATTGGGGTCAATGTGCACCGAGGGATCCGAAGGAGTGGGAGATGAAGAACACACACGATCAAGGACACGAGGTTTAACCCAGGTTAGGGGCCCTCGTGAGGAGGTAACACCCCTACTCCTGCTTATCTGAGATTTATAAGCACAATACGAGTTACAATGGTGATCTTCAAGCTATGAGCTAGAGGTAGAAGATGAAGTCTACAGAGGGAGAAACCCTAGAATCGATAGTGTCATGAAGCATCCCGTGCAAGGGAGTGCTACCTCTCCTTATATAGTGGAGAGGTAGCTTACAAGGAGCCCCATCATGGGCTGGTAGTGGGAATCTTTGCCTACGTCGGGCTGAACTTGGATCGTAGCTTTGACCCTGGGCTCGGGATGTCCTTCTATGTTCTCTGTGGCGCTGACCACTGTTGCTCTGTGCACTGTAGCCTCCTTCGTCATCGGCATGCTCTGGCTCAAGTTGGAACTTAGTGATGCTCTCTTCATGAGGAGATCCTCCGTATCCCCCCCATGTCCCGTAGCGGCAGGACCGGACTTTGGACCAGCATCTCACTACAAATAATTGGGGCACCAATGACGGTATGTTCCCAACGGTTTGGAAATCCGTCAGTGAATGTCTTTTTTGTGACGGTACCGCGTTTTCGCGTCACAGCTGGCGTTTTGGGCCGCTCGGGCCCAAAAATTAGTGACGGCCGAGCTCTAAACGTCAATGATTGTGCAGAAATGAGCGTGCGGGAGGTGGGCGGGCCGAATTGCGGAGTCGGCAGGGGGCGTCACAAGAGCTGGGCTTCGGGCCGGTGGACACTCTGTGCACGCTTATGTTCACGTACTTTTCTATCTGCCCGCACAACAGTCCAAGGCCTACAGCACTGGGACCCATATTTATAAGGGGAGATACCCACTATCCGCACACATGTACCTGACCTACATCACTCAGACCCGCATGTCAGGTACCGACACGACCCTCCTGTGTGGGGCCGCCCATTCTGACAACCTCCATCCCCCGAGTGGTGGGACCAACCCGTCAGTGACGCGGGTTGTGCACCTGTCACCAACCTCCGGCTAAAGCAATTTAATTTCTGCGCAACGGTGCAGTTTTCCCAGAAGTGCAGCGAGACGTCACGTCATCCTTGTCCAGCGTGCCAGCGTTAATGCGCACCTCCGCCCCCCTCGTCTGCCTCCAGCGGATAAAACGGGGCGCTCTCTCATCGCCCCTCGACCACCCTACTTTCTCTACACGCGCTCCATGGCAGGTTCTTCGACTGGTCGCGCCGCGGCCGCGGTCGCGTAGGGGCAGGGGTGGTCGTGCTGCACGCTCACCGACGTCGTTACGTGAGGAAGAGGATTGATCCTGCAACAAGTACTTCGAGTTCGTCGTCTTCATCAACGACGGCCCTTTCGGCAAGAAGAAGCTCCCGGACGCGTTCGCCGAGTTTCTCGCCGACCGGGAGCCTGCCTCGGTGACCCTGCGGGAAGCAGGCTACGATTTCTGCCGATGGACGGTGGAGGTTTTGTTCAACGGCTCGAAGAAGTTCGCCTGCGACCATGACATCGAGGTCGGCTCCTTGGTGAACTTCTTCTACGAAGGCGACAACGAGATGAACGTCAAGGGTTTTGACAAAGAGTCTTGTCGTATCCACTACCACAACGACTCAAGAGACGACAACGATGACGGTGAAAAAGACTTGGGCCGCCCTCTAGTCTAGGTTTTATGGCCCATCTTGGTGTTTTCCAAGGCTTTTGTATGTTCTTCGTCATCCATTTCAATGTTTTTTCATGTAAAAGCAACGAAGCATATCTAAAATTATGAAGTGACTGGAGATGCTCTAAGATTGACGAAGGCGCTACAAGCGTCTCGCTCTTGATGAAAAACGCCATCTCCTACTTAAAATTATTTCATCTTGTGAGGTTTAAAATCAGGTGAGTTGTGGGGGCGCCACTATCCTCCAAACCATCCGCCGCGCGATCGGGTGTGCATTTTGCTCATTGACCAGATGAAGTATTTTCCATCCATTTTCAAGTGGAGTAAAATACATGAGGAGTATCCGAACTTTTCGGCGAGGTTCAGTTTGGTCACCATACATACATAATACCAAATTACGGCCAGTGAAGACGTGTTGTGTGCTCATATACGATCACTACATCTAAGAGCCACCGGTATTTGGTGACGTGGCACTCGACGACCCACTTGCTAATACTACACACTATCAGATTTTTTTGCAAATAGGCCCGTAAACTTACTAGCAACACAGATATGGGACATGTATGTGAGAAGTGGGGCCAGCGGTCAAAGCACACCCAACCAGCTCTAACAATTAATAAAAAAATAAAAAAATCCTAAAAAAGAAAAGCGGACCTGGTCTTCTCCCCAATGATGACACCACCGCCGACACATCCTTTTGGCCAGGGTGGCGCCTGCGAGGGGCGGCCACACTGCCTCCGCATCGTTTTGGCCGGGGCGCCACCTGCTACCACGAGGCTCTGCCGCATCCTCGTGCCGAGCTTGGGGAGGCATTCCCGACGCGTGATGGAGCTCCGGTCATGCTTTGCCACATCCCCTTGATGGTGCTTATCGTTACACCGACTTCACACTGTTTGGGAACCCCAAGAGGAAGGTGTGATGAGCACAACAACAAGTTTTCTCTCAGTACAAAACCAAGGTTTAATCGACCAGTAGGAGAAAGGTGTGACTTCTGAAGGTGTTGCTGGCTGACTAGTGGCAAGGCGCACTACCGACGTCAGCAATAACGTGGAACCTGCACACAACACAACCAAAGTACTTTGCCCCAACTTACAGTGAGGTTGTCAATCACACCGGTTTGCTGAACACAAAGGATTAGACGTATCAAATGGAAGGAGATGTTTGCAGAAAGTAAACAAAATAGGATTACAATTGAATTTATCAGTAAAGGAAATAGGACCGGGGTCCACATGTCACTAGAGGTGTCTCTCCATAAAGAAATAACATGTTGGGTGAACAAATTACAGCTGGGCAATTGACCGAATATCGATCAATACATGACAAGATGATTAGTATGAGATTTGATATGGGCATTACAACATAATACATAGATCGTAATCCAATGATGTCTACTTCCCCCTCCTTTTCCTGTAGACAGTGTTGGGCCTCCAAGAGCAGAGGTTTGTAGAACAGCAGCAAGTTTTCACTTAAGTGGATCACCCAAGGTTTATCGAACTCAGGGAGGAAGAGGTCAAAGATATCCCTCTCATGCAACCCTGCAACCACAAAGCAAGAAGTCTCTTGTGTCCCCAACACACCTAATAGGTGCACTAGTTCGGCGAAGAGATAGTGAAATACAGGTGGTATGAATAAGTATGAGCAGTAGCAACGGTGCCAGAAAATAGCTTGCTGGCGTGTAGTTGATGGTGGTAGTATTGCAGCAGTAGTAACACAGTGAAACAGTAAACAAGCAGTAGTAACGCAGCAGTATTTAGGAACAAGGCCTAGGGATTAGACTTTCACTAGTGGACACTCTCAACATTGATCACATAACAGAACAGATAAATGCATACTCTACACTTTTGTTGGATGATGAACACATTGCGTAGGATTACACGAACCCTCAATGCCGGAGTTAACAAGCTCCACAATTAATGTTCATATTTAAGTAACCTTATAGTGTAAGATAGATCAAAAGACTAAACCAAGTACTAACATAGCATGCACACTGTCACCTTCATGCATATGTAGGAGGAATAGATCACATCAATACCATCGTAGCAATAGTTAACTTCGCAATCTACAAGAGATCATGATCATAGCATAAACCAAGTACTAACACGGATGCACACACTGTCACCATTACATCGTGCAGGAGGAATAGAACTACTTTAATAACATTGCTAGAGTAGCACATAGATAAATTGTGATACAAATACATTGCAATCATAAAGAGATATAAATAAGCACCTCACTATGCCATTCATCAGTGAATAAGTATTCTGTGAAATATAGCCTAAGAGACCCACACGGTGCACACACTGTCACCTTTACACACGTGGGACAAGGAGTCTCCGGAGATCACATAAGTAAAACTCACTTGACTAGCATAATGACATCTAGATTACAAGCATCATCATATGAATCTCAATCATGTAAGGCAGCTCATGAGATTATTGTATTGAAGCACATAGGAGAGAGATGAACCACATAGCTACCGGTACAGCCCCGAGCCTCGATGGAGAACTACTCCCTCCTCATGGGAGCAGCAGCGGTGATGATGATGGCGGTGGAGATGGCAGCGGTGTCGATGGAGAAGCCTTCCGGGGGCACTTCCCCGCTCCGGCAGCGTGCCGGAACAGAGACTCCTGTCCCCCAGATCTTGGCCTCGCGATGGCGGCGGCTCTGGAAGGTTTATGTGGTTTTCGTCGAACGCATCAGGGTTTTCGATCCAGGGGCTTTATATAGGCGAAGAGGCGGCGCAGGAGGGTCGAAGGGGCGACGACACCATAGGGCGGCGCGGCCAGGGCCTGGGCCGCGCCGACCTATGGTCTGGGGGCCCAGTGCCCCCCCTCTGGTCCTTCCCGGGTGTTCTGGATGCTTCCGGTGAAAATAGGAACTTGGGCGTTGATTTCGTCCGATTCCGAGAATATTTCGTTACTAGGATTTCTGAAACCAAAAACAGCAGAAAACAGGAACTGGCACTTCGGCATCTTGTTAATAGGTTAGTTCCAGAAAATGCACGAATATGACATAAAGTGTGCATAAAACATGTAGATAACATCAATAATGTGGCATGGAACACAAGAAATTATCGATACGTCGGAGACGTATCAGCATCCCCAAGCTTAGTTCTGCTCGTCCCGAGCAGGTAAAACGATAACACAGATAATTTCTGGAGTGACATGACATCATAACCTTGATCATACTATTTGTAAAGCATATGTAGTGAATGCAGCGATCAAAACAATGTATATGACATGAGTAAACAACTGAATCATAAAGCAAAGACTTTTCATGAATAGTACTTCGAGACAAGCATCAATAAGTCTTGCATAAAAGTTAACTCATAAAGCAATAATTCAAAGTAAAGGTATTGAAGCAACATAAAGGAAGATGAAGTTTCAGCGGTTGCTTTCAAGTTATAACATGTATATCTCATGGATAATTGTCAATGCAAAGCAATATAACAAATGCAATATGCAAGTATGTAGGAATCAATGCACAGTTCACACAAGTGTTTGCTTCTTGAGGTGGAGAGAGATAGGTGAACTGACTCAACATAAAAGTAAAAAGAATGGTCCTTCAAAGAGGAAAGCATCGATTGCTATATTTGTGCTAGAGCTTTTATTTTGAAAACATAAAGAGAGCATAAAAATAAAGTTTTGAGAGGTGTATGTTGTTGTCAACGAATGGTAGCGGGTACTCTAACCCCCTTGCCAGACAAACCTTCAAAGAGCGGCTCCCATTTTATTTTATTTTTGGGTGGCACTCCTTCCAACCTTTCTTTCACAAACCATGGCTAACCGAATCCTCGGGTGCCTGCCAACAATCTCATACCATGAAGGAGTGCCTTTTTATTTTAGTTTTATTATGATGACACTCCTCCCAACCTTTGCTTACACAAGCCATGGCTAACCGAATCCTTCGGGTGCCGTCCAACAATCACATACCATGGAGGAGTGTCTATTTTTGTTAATTAATTTGGGACTGGGAATCCCATTGCCAGCTCTTTTTGCAAAATTATTGGATAAGCGGATGAAGCCACTAGTCCATTGGTGAAAGTTGCCCAACAAGATTGAAAGATAAACACCACATACTTCCTCATGAGCTATAAAACATTGACACAAATCAGAGGTGATAAATTTTGAATTGTTTAAAGGTAGCACTCAAGCAATTTACTTTGGAATGGCGGAGAAATACCATGTAGTAGGTGGGTATGGTGGACACAAATGGCATAGTGGTTGGCTCAAGTATTTTGGATGCATGAGAAGTATTCCCTCTCGATACAAGGTTTAGGCTAGCAAGGCTTATTTGAAACAAACACAAGGATGAACCGGTGCAGCAAAACTCACATAAAAGACATATTGTAAACATTATAAGACTCTACACCGTCTTCCTTGTTGTTCAAACTCAATACTAGAAATTATCTAGACCTTAGAGAAACCAAATATGCAAACCAAATTTTAGCATGCTCTATGTATTTCTTCATTAATGGGTGCAAAGCATATGATGCAAGAGCTTAAACATGAGCACAACAATTGCCAAGTATCACATTACCCAAGACATTTATAGCAATTACTACATGTATCATTTTCCAATTCCAACCATATAACAATTTAACGAAGGAGAAACTTCGCCATGAATACTATGAGTAGAAACCAAGGACATACTTGTCCATATGCTACAGCGGAGCGTGTCTCTCTCCCATAAAGTGAATGCTAGGATCCATTTTATTCAAACAAAACAAAAAACAAAAACAAACCGACGCTCCAAGCAAAGCACATAAAATGTGATGGAATAAAAATATAGTTTCAGGGGAGGAACCTGATAATGTTGTCGATGAAGAAGGGGATGCCTTGGGCATCCCCAAGCTTAGATGCTTGAGTCTTCTTGATATATGCAGGGGTGAACCACCGGGGCATCCCCAAGCTTAGAGCTTTCACTCTTCTTGATCATAGTATATCATCCTCCTCTCTTGACCCTTGAAAACTTCCTTCACACCAAACTTCTCATAAACTTCATTAGAGGGGTTAGTACATAATCAAAAACTCACATGTTCAGAGGTGACACAATCATTCTTAACACTTCTGGAGATTGCCCAAAGCTACTGGAGTTTAATGGAACAAAGAAATCCATCCCACGTAGCAAAAGAGGCAATGCGAAATAAAAGGCAGAATCTATCAAAACAGAACAGTCCGTAAATACGAATTTCTAATAAATACTTCCGTTGCTCAAATCAGAAAACTCAAAACTAATGAAAGTTGCGTACATATCTGAGGAACATGCACGTAAATTGGCATATTTTTATGATTTTTCTACAGAGCAAACAGCCCAGATTCGTGACAGATAGAAATCTGTTTCTGCGCAGAAATCCAAATCTAGTATCAACCTTCGATTAGAGGCTTCACTTGGCACAACAAAACACAAAACTAAGATAAGGAGAGGTTGCTACAGTAGTAAACAACTTCCAAGACACAAATATAAAACAAAGTACTGTAGCAAAATAACACATGGGTTATCTCCCAAGAAGTTCTTTTCTTTATAGCCATTAAGATGGGCTCAGCAGTTTTAATGATGCACTCATAAGAAATAGTAGTTGAAGCGAAAGAGAGCATCAAGAAGCAAGTTCAAAACACATTTAAGTCTAACATGCTTCCTATGCATAGGAATCTTGTAAATAACCAAGTTCATGAAGAGCAAAGTAACAAGCATAGGAAGATAAAACAAGTGTAGCTTCAAAAATTTCAGCACATAGAGAGGTGTTTTAGTAACATGAAAATTTCTACAACCATATTTTCCTCTCTCATAATAACTTTCAGTAGCATCATGAGCAAACTCAACAATATAACTATCACATAAAGCATTCTTATCATGAGTCTCATGCATAAAATTATTACTCTCCACATAAGCATAATCAATTTTATTAGTTGTAGTGGGAGCAAATTCAACAAAGTAGCTATCATTATTATTCTCATCATCAAATATAGGAGGCATATTGTAATCATAATCAAATTCATCCTCCATAACAGGCGGTAACAAAAGGCTACTATCATTATAATCATCATAAATAGGAGGCAAAGTATCATCAAAGTAATTTTCCTCCTCAATGCTTGGGGGACTAAAAAGATCATGCTCATCAAAACCTGCTTCCCCAAGCTTAGAACTTTCTATATTATTATCAACAATGGTGTTCAAAGCGTTCATACTAATATTACTACCAGCATGCAAATAAGATTCCATAG
Source organism: Lolium perenne (assembly GCF_019359855.2). Taxonomy (NCBI): domain Eukaryota; kingdom Viridiplantae; phylum Streptophyta; class Magnoliopsida; order Poales; family Poaceae; genus Lolium; species Lolium perenne. The sequence goes on from NC_067246.2 coordinate 146,012,752, forward strand.
GTTTTTTAATTTTCGCATCAAACAATCCATGTTTTAAATCAGGAAATAGAATAAGAAGATCATTCTTGTCCATTATGCCAAACTAGTGTAAACAAGAAACAAAAAGTTGCAATTGCAGGATCTAAAGGAAATAGCTTCGAGTACTTACAGCGCCGGAAAATAGCTTAGTAGCCGAGATCCGGAGTGTGAGTACCTTTTACCTTTCCTCCTCGGCAACGGCGCCAGAAAATAGCTTGATGTCTACTTCCCCCTCCTTTTCCTGTAGACAGTGTTGGGCCTCCAAGAGCAGAGGTTTGTAGAACAGCAGCAAGTTTTCCCGTAAGTGGATCACCCAAGGTTTATCGAACTCAGGGAGGAAGAGGTCAAAGATATCCCTCTCATGCAACCCTGCAACCACAAAGCAAGAAGTCTCTTGTGTCCCCAACACACCTAATAGGTGCACTAGTTCGGCGAAGAGATAGTGAAATACAGGTGGTATGAATAAGTATGAGCAGTAGCAACGGTGCCAGAAAATAGCTTGCTGGCGTGTAGTTGATGGTGGTAGTATTGCAGCAGTAGTAACACAGTGAAACAGTAAACAAGCAGTAGTAACGCAGCAGTATTTAGGAACAAGGCCTAGGGATTAGACTTTCACTAGTGGACACTCTCAACATTGATCACATAACAGAACAGATAAATGCATACTCTACACTTTTGTTGGATGATGAACACATTGCGTAGGATTACACGAACCCTCAATGCCGGAGTTAACAAGCTCCACAATTAATGTTCATATTTAAGTAACCTTATAGTGTAAGATAGATCAAAAGACTAAACCAAGTACTAACATAGCATGCACACTGTCACCTTCATGCATATGTAGGAAGAGATCACATCAATACCATCATAGCAATAGTTAACTTCGCAATCTACAAGAGATCATGATCATAGCATAAACCAAGTACTAACACGGATGCACACACTGTCACCATTACATCGTGCAGGAGGAATAGAACTACTTTAATAACATTGCTAGAGTAGAACATAGATAAATTGTGATACAAATACATTGCAATCATAAAGAGATATAAATAAGCACCTCACTATGCCATTCATCAGTGAATAAGTATTCTGTGAAATATAGCCTAAGAGACCCACACGGTGCACACACTGTCACCTTTACACACGTGGGACAAGGAGTCTCCGGAGATCACATAAGTAAAACTCACTTGACTAGCATAATGACATCTAGATTACAAGCATCATCATATGAATCTCCATCATGTAAGGCAGCTCATGAGATTATTGTATTGAAGCACATAGGAGAGAGATGAACCACATAGCTACCGGTACAGCCCCGAGCCTCGATGGAGAACTACTCCCTCCTCATGGGAGCAGCAGCGGTGATGATGATGGCGGTGGAGATGGCAGCGGTGTCGATGGAGAAGCCTTCCGGGGGCACTTCCCCGCTCCGGCAGCGTGCCGGAACAGAGACTCCTGTCCCCCAGATCTTGGCCTCGCGATGGCGGCGGCTCTGGAAGGTTTCTGTGGTTTTCGTCGAACGCATCAGGGTTTTCGATCCAGGGGCTTTATATAGGTGAAGAGGCGGCGCAGGAGGGTCGAAGGGGCGACGACACCATAGGGCGGCGCGGCCAGGGCCTGGGCCGCGCCGGCCTATGGTCTGGGGGCCCAGTGCCCCCCCTCTGGTCCTTCCCGGGTGTTCTGGATGCTTCCGGTGAAAATAGGAACTTGGGCGTTGATTTCGTCCGATTCCGAGAATATTTCGTTACTAGGATTTCTGAAACCAAAAACAGCAGAAAGCAGGAACTGGCACTTCGGCATCTTGTTAATAGGTTAGTTCCAGAAAATGCACGAATATGACATAAAGTGTGCATAAAACATGTAGATAACATCAATAATGTGGCATGGAACACAAGAAATTATCGATACGTCAGAGACGTATCATCCAACTACGTCTATGATTAATAATCCACCTTCAGGTTAGCGTCCGCACCCCTTCCAGTATAAACTTGCAAGCAACAGACTATTGCATTAAGAAATGTGTGTAAAGTAAACAATAGAATTACCCTCAGATAAAACATTGTTGTTTTCTCCCTAGTAGCAACAACACATCTACAATCTTAGAAGTTATAAAGTCATTCTCCCAGAAAACTAGAGGCATGAACCTACTATCGAGCATAAATACCCCCTCTTGGAGTCACAAGTGTCCACTTGGCCAGAGTTTCTACTAGCAACGGAGAGCATGCAAGATCACAAATAACATATGACATGAATATATAATCAATCTCAACATAGTATAAAATATTCATCGGATCCCAGAAAACCGAACATATAGGATTACATAAAGATGATCTTGATCATGTAGGGCAGCTCACAAGATCGATACATGAAGAAGAAAGTGGAGAAGACGACCATCTAGCTACCGCTATGGACCCATAGTCCAGGGATGAACTACTCACGCATCACTTAGGAGGCGGGCCTGGCAACGTAGATGCCTCCGGCGATGATTTCCCCCTCTGGCAGGGTGCCGCGAAGAGCTTCAGAACCCCCGAGATGGGTTCTGCGATGGCGGCCGCGACGGAACTTTTCGTGGATGGAGGCTCGGGTATCCAGGGTTTTCCCGATAAGATGTATAACTGGGCGGAGGATTTAGGTCGGTGGGGCGCCTGGTGGGCCAAAACCTACCCTAGGTGCGGGCCAGGTCCAGGCCGCGCCTAGGGGTGGTCTGGCCGCCCTGCTGCGCCTCTTCGACCCCCCTCGGGACTTCGTCTATGTTTCGGTAAAATATTGACTTCGGCTTTCTTTTGTCCAATTCCGAGAATATTTCATGTACAACTTTTTTGAAATACAAAAACAGCATAAAACAGGAAACTGACACTGTGGCATCTTGTTAATAGGTTAGTGCCGGAAATCATTTGAAAGTGCAACAAAGTGTAAACAAAACATATATGAATTGGTGTGAAACAAGCATGGAGCATCAAAAATTATAGATACGTTTGAGACGTATCAAGCATCCCCAAGCTTAACTCCTGCTCGTCCTCGAGTAGGTAAGTGATAAAAAAATATTTTTTGAGGTAACATGAAGCCAACACAATCTTGATCAAGCATGTAAAGCATTGTGAGTTGGGATCTAAGCACTCTAACATAGGCATGATAGATATAATTCAACAGAACTTAGCAACTATGTTATAACATTAACAGTAACTCAAACAAGAGATCATGAATAATAGTGCATTGAAAGTAAACATAATAAAGTGGTACTCAACATGTCCTTATGGAATAGCAAAACATAAATGCAAGGACACCTTCAAAGTTCAGAGGGTGACTAGATACAGGTAATTTGAGAGCAAGCAATAGCACAATCATGAATCAATCAATAATAATTTTGGGACTATGTACATTGCACTAAGAATGACAACTATGCTCTCTTAATCCGTGCATAAAGTAGCAGATGAAGACTCAACATAAAAGTAAAAGAGAGACTCTTTGCAGAGTAAGCAAGATAAACAAGTTTTATAAATCTTCCAAAAAGTATGGTACTTATTAGCTTTGAGCTCTCATTGCCCCTATCATAAGCATCTTGAATGGGTAAAGTTAATGTGAGTCAAAAATGAGCTATATGCTTGCAAATCACAAGTTGAAAATTTCATGCCCCTTGAATGCGAGTACCTAAACCTCATGATACTCAACTTTGGTCCCAAATAAGTTCTTGTCATTGTAAGTATACATGTATCATTGAGAATCGCCAACGGGGTACTGATACGTCCAATTTGCATCACTATTTTATATCATAATTTGTTGTTATTCATTGATATATTTCATATTTGGAGATAATACTTATGTTATTTCATCTATTTTGCATGTTTCATGATTATTGGAGGATCGTGCACCGGAGTCAGGATTCTTCTGGAAAAAGCGCCGTCAGAATGCAATATTTCGGAAGATCAACAGTTGACGGAAATTATATGAAAAATCCTATTTTTCCAGAAGACGAAGGGAGCCAGAAGGGGGAGCCGAGGGGACCCGAGGTGGGCCCACCCCATAGGCCGGTGCGGCCCAAGGCCTGGCCGCGCCGCCCTGTGAGGAGGGGGCCCACAGCCCCCTCTCGCCTCCTTTTCTTCGCGTCCGCCTTCGTCCCGAAAACCTAAGCTCCAGGGGTACATCGCGAAGAGCCACAACCGCCTCTGCGGGGCGGAGAACACCAGAGAGAAAAGAACTCTCCGGCAGGCTGAGATCCGCCGGGGAAATTCCCTCCCGGAGGGGGAAATCGACGCCATCGTCACCGTCATCGAGCTGGACATCATCTCCATCACCATCGTCATCATCTCCATCATCATCACCGCCATCTCCACCGCTGCACCTCGTCACCTCTGTAACAATTCGGGTTGGATCTTGATTGTTTGATAGGGGAAACTCTCCCGATGTTGATTTCTACTTGTTATTGATGCTATTGAGTGAAACCATTGAACCAAGGTTTATGTTCAGATTGTTATTCATCATCATATCACCTCTGATCATGTTCCATATGATGTCTCGTGAGTAGTTCGTTTAGTTCTTGAGGACATGGGTGAAGTCTAAATGTTAGTAGTGAAGTATGGTTGAGTAATATTCAATGTTATGATATTTAAGTTGTGGTGTTATTCTTCTAGTGGTGTCGTGTGAACGTCGACTACACGACACTTCACCTTTATGGGCCTAGGGGAATGCATCTTGTACTCGTTTGCCAATTGCGGGGTTGCCGGAGTGACAGAAACCTGAGCCCCCGTTGGTATATCGATGCAGGAGGGATAGCAGGATCTCAGAGTTTAAGGCTGTGGTTAGATTTATCTTAATTACTTTCTTGTAGTTGCGGATGCTTGCAAGGGGTATAATCACAAGTATGTATTAGTCCTAGGAAGGGCGGTACATTAGCATAGGTTCACCCACACAACACTTATCAAAACAATGAAGATTAATTAGCCGTACATAGCGAAAGCACTAGACTAAAATCCCGTGTGTCCTCGAGAACGTTTGGTTATTATAAGTAAACAAACCGGCTTGTCCTTTGTGCTAAAAAGGATTGGGCCACTCGCTGCAATTATTACTCTCGCACTTTACTTACTCGTACTTTATTCATCTGTTACATCAAAACCCCCTGAATACTTGTCTGTGAGCATTTACAGTGAATCCTTCATCGAAACTGCTTGTCAACACCTTCTGCTCCTCGTTGGGATTGACATTCTTACTTATCGAAGATACTACGATACACCCCCTATACTTGTGGGTCATCAAGACTATTTTCTGGCGCTGTTGCCGGGGAGTGAAGCGCTATTGGTAAGTGGAATTGGTAAGGGAAATTTCTACTGTTTGTGCTGATTTTATTTCTGCCTGCTGCTATAATTCATTATGGAGAGATCTTCTCTTGGGTGTTTATTTGGGAAATCTACTACTACTGCAAAGGTAGTGGATGAGGCGCCAGGTAAGGAAGAAATACCATACAAAATACCTATGAAAATTATTGAACGTGTAGTGGATAACCGTTATACAGGGGATGGAACTGTCCACCCTGGAGATCATTTACTGTTCTTACATGAATTATGCGGTTTATTCAAGTGTGCAGGTATTGCTATGGATGAAGTGAGGAAGAAACTATTCTCTATATCGCTGTCTGGTAAAGCGGCGCATTGGTATAAATTACTGGATAATGGGGATTCTCTTGAATGGAATGATATTGTGCCCCGGTTTTATTCTAAGTTCTATCCTCCAAGTGAGATTCACAAAGATCGGAATCGCATATATAATTTTTGGCCTCATGAAGGAGAGAGTATTGCCCAAGCGTGGGGGAGATTGAAGTCTTTAATGCTCAAATGCCCCATTCATGAGCTTCCTGGTAATATTATTATTGATAATTTGTATGCAAGACTTTCTTTTCAAGACAAGACCTTGCTGGATACTTCTTGTTCTGGATCATTTACACGCAACAAGGAAGAGTTTAAAAGGGACCTTCTTAATCGGATCCAAGAAAATACTGAAGGATGGGAGAACGACAAGGATAGAGAATCAGGTATAAATTATGATTATAAATGCATTGAAGCTTTTATGGATACTGATAAATTTCGTAATATGAGTGCTACTTATGGTCTTGATTCTCAAGTTGCTGCAAATCTTTATAAAGCTTTTGCTTCTCATTATGAATTGCTTAAGAAGAACTTTGATAAGTATCATGAACCGTATAAAGATAAAATTGATTCGTCTATAAATAAATGTGTTGTAGTGGAAACTGTTGATCATGTTATTCCTGAAGCTTATATTGAAAAAACTCCTTTCCCTGCTAAAATGAAGGAGTACTCTGTTCTAAATAGTGCGGTTCATAAAAGTGAAAAGAAACCTATAGAACCTGAAGAACAAATAAAAGTTGAAACTGTTGTTGCAATTACTAAAGATCTTGTGACTGAAAATGTGGAGGATGGTCATATTATTTTCTGTGAAGATGCCTCTAATATTGTTTCACATCCTAATAAGTCCAAGCAAGCTAGTGTTCCTATGCTATCTGTTAGAATTGGTGATCATTGTTATTATGGTTTATGTGATATTGGTGCAAGTATTAGTGCTATTCCTTATGAGCTTTACACGGAGATTATGCATGAAATTGGTTCTTGTGAACTTGAAGATATTGATGTGGTTATTCGGCTGGCTAAAAGAGAAACTATCTCTCCAATTGGTATCATTCGAGATGTGGAAGTTCTATGTGGTAAGATTAAATATCCTGCTGACTTTTTGGTACTTGGTTCTGCTGCTAGTAAATATTGTCCTATCATTTTTGGTAGACCTTTTTTAAATACTTGTGGAGCTATTATAGATTGCAAGAAAGAGAAAATTTTGACTAAATTTGCTGGTGAATCTTATGAGTTTAACTTCTCTAAATTTACCAAAACTCCTTATAAAATTGATTCGCCTAATAGTGATTTTAAAGTTGAACAGTGTGCATCTATTGCTCTTGCTCCTAGTAATCCTTTGCAGCAACATTTGGAGAATAGTGAGAGTGAAGCTTTTAGGGAAGAAAGAGATGAGCTTGATGAAATTTTCCTTCGTCAACCTATTCTTAAGCATGATTTACCGGTGGAAGATCTGGGTAGAACACCACCACCAAAGGAAGATCCTGTCTTTGATTTAAAACCATTGCCTGATAATCTTAAATATGCTCATATTGATGATAAGAAAATATATCCTGTTATTATTAGTTCTAAGCTTTCAGAGTTTGAAGAAGAAAGGTTATTGGAAATATTGAAGAAACACCGAGGTGCTATTGGCTACACTCTTGATGACTTGAAGGGGATTTCTCCCTCTATTTGCCAACACGCCATTAATATGGAAGATGATGCGAAGCCTGTTGTTGAACCTCAGCGTCGTCTAATTCCTAAGATGAAGGATGTGGTAAGAAATGAGGTATTAAGACTCCTTGAAGCTGGTATTATATATCCTATTGCTGATAGTAGATGGGTTAGTCCTGTGCATTGTGTTCCTAAGAAAGGAGGAATGACTGTTGTGCCTAATGATAATGATGAGCTCATACCTCAAAGAGTAGTTGTAGGGTATAGAATGTGCATTGATTATCAAAAAGTTAATAAGGTTACTAAGAAAGATCATTACCCTTTGCCTTTTATTGATCAAATGTTAGAAAGGTTATCTAAAAATACTCATTTTTGCTTTCTTGATGGTTATTCTGGGTTTTCACAAATTGCTGTTAAAACTAAAGATCAAGAGAAAACCACTTTCACTTGTCCCTATGGAACTTATGCTTATAGGCGTATGCCTTTTGGTTTATGTAATGCTCCTGCTACTTTTCAAAGATGCATGTCCGCTATTTTTCATGGCTTTTGTGAGAGTATTGTAGAGGTATTCATGGACAATTTTTCCGTCTATGGAAATTCTTTTGATAATTGCTTGCGGAACCTTGATAAAGTTTTGCAGAGATGTGAAGAAACTAACCTTGTTCTTAATTGGGAGAAATGCCACTTTATGGTTAATGAAGGAATTGTATTGGGACATAAAATTTCCGAGAGAGGTATTGAAGTTGATAGAGCTAAAGTTGAAGCCATTGAGAAGATGCCCTATCCTAGGGATGTTAAAGGTATTCGTAGTGTTCTTGGTCATGCTGGGTTTTATAGGAGGTTTATTAAAGACTTCTCCAAGATTTCAAAGCCTCTTACTAATCTTCTTCAAAAAGATGTACCTTTTGTTTTTGATGATGATTGTAAGGAAGCTTTTGAAACTCTAAAGAAAGCTTTAACAACTGCCCCTATAGTTGAACCTCCTGATTGGAACTTACCATTTGAAATTATGTGTGATGCTAGTGATTTTGCTGTAGGCGCTGTTCTTGGACAGCGAGTAGATAAAAAACTGAATGTTATTCATTATGCTAGTAAAACTCTTGATGCTGCTCAAAGAAATTATGCTACTACTGAAAAAGAATTGTTAGCTGTAGTCTTTGCTTGTGATAAGTTTAGATCTTATATCGTTGATTCAAAAGTTACTATTCATACTGATCATGTTGCAATCAGATACCTTATGCAAAAGAAAGATGCTAAGCCAAGGCTTATTAGATGGGTACTTCTGTTGCAAGAATTTGATTTACATATTGTAGATAGGAAAGGTGCTGATAATCCTATTGCTGATAATTTGTCTAGATTGGAAAATATTGCTTATGATCCTGTTCCTGTTAATGATAGTTTTCCAAATGAACAATTGGCTGTAATAAAGGTGAACTCGCGAGACAGTCCTTGGTATGCTGATTATGCTAACTTTATTGTTTCCAAGTACTTGCCTCCAACCTTTTCAGCTCAGCAAAGGAGGAAATTCTTTTATGACTTGAGGCATTATTTTTGGGATGACCCACACTTATATAAAGAAGGAGTGGATGGTATTCTGCGAAGATGTGTTCCCCAATATGAGCAACAAGAGATATTGAGTAAATGTCATGGTAGTGCTTATGGAGGACATCACGCCGGAGATAGAACCGCGCAAAAGGTTCTACAATCAGGTTTTTATTGGCCAACTCTCTTCAAAGATGCAAGGAAGTTTATTTTATCTTGTGATGAATGTCAAAGGGTTGGTAATATCTCCAGAAGCAATGAAATGCCTATGAATTATACTCTTGTTATTGAACCATTTGATTGTTGGGGATTTGACTTCATGGGACCTTTTCCCTCTTCAGAAGGTAACACTCATATACTTGTTGCTGTTGATTATGTTACTAAATGGGTGGAAGCCATACCTACAAAAAGTGCTGATGGTGAGACCTCTTTAAGAATGCTTTTAGACATTATTTTTCCTAGATTTGGAGTTCCTAGATATATTATGACAGATGGAGGTTCTCATTTTATTCATGGTGGTTTTAGAAAAACTCTTGCTAAATATGATATTAATCATAGAATTGCTTCCGCTTATCATCCTCAAACTAGTGGGCAAGTAGAACTATCAAATAGAGAAATTAAATCTATCTTGCAAAAGACTGTTAATAAAACTAGAAAGAATTGGGCTAGTAAATTGAAGGAAGCACTATGGGCTTATAGAACTGCTTATAAAAACCCCATGGGAATGTCACCTTATAAAATGGTTTATGGAAAAGCTTGTCATTTACCTTTAGAACTAGAGCACAAAGCTTATTGGGCTGTTAGAGAACTAAACAAAGATCCTAAACTAGCCGGTAATAAGAGGTTGCTGCAATTAAGTTCTCTAGATGAATGGAGAAGTGAAGCTTATGAAAATGCTAAACTCTTTAAAGAGAAAGTTAAGAAATGGCATGATAGAAGGATTATCAAAAGAGAGTTTAATATTGGGGATAAAGTCCTATTGTATCGGTCTCGTCTCAGATTCTTTGCAGGGAAATTACTCTCGAAATGGGAAGGACCATATGTTGTTGAGGAGGTGTATCGTTCAGGAGCAATTAAAATTAGTTATCTCCAAGGCAATGCCACACAAGTGGTGAATGGACAAAGACTCAAGCATTATATCTCAGGTGATTCTTATAATGTGGATGTTGATGTTATTCGAGTGGAACCACCAGAGACTTTCATCAAAAGTCAAGTTGACAGTCCTGCAGAATCCGACTTTGAATAGGTAACAGTTCTGGTAAGAAAAAGTCCGCGATTTACTTTCCGAACAATGTTTTTGTTGTTTTTGGAAAATATGAAAAATTACGAGATCGAAACGGAGTGGAGGAGACGCACCAGGGCGTGCCCCCATAGGCCGGCGCGGGCCCCAGCCTGGCCGCGCCGCCCTATGAGGACACCGCCTCGTTGCCCCTCTCCGACTCTTGTTCGACCTGGAGGTTCGTATATCGTTTTCTCGTCGCGTTTTGTTTCTAGCTGTTTTCTGCCAGGATTTGTTCTTGATCTAGAAGCATCATGGTCTCCAACAACAAAGACAAGGAGCCTATGGAGGAAAATATTCAAGATCCTGAGTGGAAAGAGGTGGACGAGAGCGTCAAGGAAGAAGATGAAGAAGAAGTAGAGGAAGACTCGCGCGCATACCCGCGTGCTACCATTGCAAGCATCGAGGTGGTGGAGAACCCTTTTAATGCAAAGAAGAGCGCAAGAATTCGCACCGGAGGAAGATTTCCACGTCACTACCTAGCTCCAAAGACATCTTCTCCAGGCACTTATCACCCCTTCCGCAATCTAATTTACAATAATCAAATTGAAAGGACTCCCAAGGCAGCATTGCCTAGCAATTGGGATATAGATCGTTCTAACACTGCAGGAAGGATGAAGCCTGAAACTGAAGAGTGGGGAAATAATTCCAAGAGTTGGGACTCGCCGTCGAACATACTTCTTAATCGCGTCGAGCATAACTCGGAGATGATCCGCAACCTCATGTACAAGATTGATGAGCTTCAGGAGCTTGTTGAGAAGCTTGTCAAGAATTCACCACCATCGCCAAAGGAGTAATTCATCATCGGTATTGGCATCCCCTTGGTTTGTTCCAAGCTTGGGGGAGTGCCACGGTATCACATCATCACTACCTTTTACTTTTTACTATCAAGTAGTGTCATATCATGAGTAGGGAAGTGATCATATAAGATGGGTTGCAGTGTGGAAGTATCTCTCCTTTAGTCGATTGTCTATGTATCCCTTGGTGTGAGTTATCGTTATGAAATATTAATGAGAAGTCTTATCATTTACATATTGCACACCTTATTTTAGTTTACAATTTCTATTATATGATTGATCTTGATTTTAGTATTGGTACCACTTTGGGAGCATTGAGTAAATCTATTTGGTTTTGGCAAACCTAGCATTGGTCAATAGCAACAACACCTTGAGGTTTAAGTAGAAAAGAGAATATATATAGTTGTTTCATTGTCTTCCTTTCTTGTTAGCTCATAGCTTATTATTCTGAAGTTAAAATTGTTTGTGCTTACAAGAAAGATGCATGATTGTTTCTATCACATGTATATTCGTTTGTTTCCCTCAACTTTTGTGCTTGCTAATTAACCTTGCTAGCCAAAGACCTGTACTGAGAGGGAATGCTTCTCGTGCATCCAAACCTCAACCCAAACCTATGCCATTTGTGTCCACCATATCTACCTACTTCATGGTATTTCCTGCCATCCCAAGTAAATACTTCTTGTGCTACCTTTAAACAATTCAAAATTTATCATCTATTATTTGTGTCAATGTTTTATGGCTCATGAGGAAGTATGTGGTGTTTTATCTTTCAATCTTGTTGGGCAACTTTCACCAATGGACTAGTGGCTTCATCCACTTATCCAATAATTTTGCAAAAAGAGCTGGCAATGGGGTTCCCAGCCCCGATTAATTAACTTTCATGATACCACAAATAGACACTCCTCCATGGTATGTGATTGTTGGACGGCACCCGATGATTCGGTTAGCCATGGCTTGACAAAGCAAAGGTTGGGAGGAGTGTGTTGCGGTCAGAAACCCACCGGCGAGCAGCGACGGGCAACACCGTAGAGCCGGGAGGCTCCCAGGATTGTGGCTGACCCTGGTCCCTCAGGCGACGGCCCGCAAAGCCTTCTGGTACACGCGTCCTGGTGCTTACGAGGGCGTGCCACCTGACCTATACCTGGTCAGGAAGGTGATGGATTGCTTCGACTAATTTCCTGCATGGCCAACACGTAAACATTAAATACGAGCCCCGATCGGCTCTTAAATTGTTCTGTGGATCGGCTCAAAGAGCCGATTGCCCCATGGTTCATGTTAGATTTATAAGGACATGGGGATCATGCTTTATCAATATCAAGCTAAACTAATCTACGATAGTCTAGGGTTTTCACCGTATAATCGGAACATCCTATGCGTAGTTGAGCCTAGCAGATACGTAAGATAGTGGAAAACCAGCCCTAAAGAGGCCTAAAAACCAACGTAAAGTTGATCCCCGGAACAATCCCTCTAGAGCTTAATAAACCACACCTCACGCACTACCGGATCGTTCAACCCGTTTATAAGGCCTAACCATACAGATATCAAACCAATCCTTGAGGAACAAGGAGCAACTATAACGGATCAGATCTACTAAATATCGATTAAGCAAGATGCTGCCCCTACACCTAAGATAGGTGTAAGGGCAGCTAGATATCAAGGGGTAGCGTAACTAAACAATTGCATCGTGAAAGCATTGTGATCAACCCCAAAACACCTAAGATAAGGGTGTTGCTCGCCATCAAAAAGGCTTCAGCACGAGCAACACCAATAACAAATAAACTGATACTGCCTAGATCGGAAGATGCGATCTAGGCAGCATGTTGCTTACCCGGGAGAAACCCTCGAAACAAGGGGTGGCGATGCGCCTAGATTGATTTGTTGTGAATGTGATTGTTCTTTTTCTCAATAACCCTAGATACATATTTATAGTCCGTAGACTTTCTAACGTGGGAATAATCCCAACCGTGCACGAGCCAAATTCTATCTAACCGACACGTATCCTACTATATTTACAGATACACGGGCAAACTAGCCCAAACTTTGTATACAAGGCCGATTCATGTATATCTTCCGTGTATATTCTTCAAGCCCATCTTAATCGCGGCCCACCTCTGATCCGGTCAAATTCTGGTGATAACACATGCCCTCCTGGTTTTGGAAATGATAATTCCAAAATCACTCTGCTTTTTCTTCGTCGGGTCATGTCGTGGCAGAGCAGAACCGTCGCAGTATCCTTCATCATGATGCCTTGCCTTCTCAACTTCTCCGCGTGACCTGGCAATTTTTTTTTCTTTAGGCACCACTTCCTCGGAAACTGCAGTGGCATTGAATCTCCACCATATCCCCTTTATTTAACCGCTCCAAACAGTTCGCCACTTCATCCCCTTGCTCTGTTCTGGCCATCGGCACCAAGAAACCCCAATCTCAGAGCAATGTCTTCCTCCTCTTCCTCCTCCGCCTCGTCGGATCTCTCCTCCCAGTCCTTCTCCTCCTCCTCCTCCTCCTCCCGCGAACCCACGCCAGAGTGGGATCCGATGGTGGCTCTGATGGCGGCGCACGACGAGCGCGCCCCAGAGGAGTGGGACCAGGAGGACCACGCCTCCTCCGTCTGGTCCGAGGACGACAAGTCCTTGACCAGCGGAGATGAAGACCTCCAGTTCCTCGCTGATGGGGAACTGGAATCGGAGAGCGAGGACGACTCGTTCTCTTGGGACGATTACACCTCCTCCGAGGAAGAGGAGGAGGAAGACGACGACGACTCCCTCGAGGATTACCCGCCGGCGAAGCGCTTCCGCGCCGGGTCCGACGACGACGACGATGATGATGAAGATGAGGAGGCCCCCAATGAGGGCCACTGGAGCAGCGACGAGGAGCCCGCCGGCAGCAGCGCCGACGAGAGCTCCGATGACGACGACGAGGGCAGCGACGGCCCGTAGACTAGGATCTACTAGTATAGGCCTAGTAGTAGTAGTAGCAGATTGGTCAATAGACCTCTTTTGTTCTTCCTCCCTTGAGCAATCGGCTCTTTCTTTGTAAGAAATCCTATTATTAATGAAGAAAATATTCCCCTATTAACTTTGCTTTCTCGTCAATTTTGCCGATTGTCAAACGAAGTCGCTGCACAAAGAGCCGATGGCAGGGCATCGGCCTGCACTATAAACACGATTTGAGGCCAAACAGTTGCCTATTCACGCGGTCAAACAGATCCAGTCCATGTCCAAACCATCCTCCAACCTCAAACGCGCAGATTCAACTCCTCAGCAAATCCACTGGGAGATTCGTCTCAGATGTCATGATCTCTGGCCTGAAACCGATCTGTTAACCTGCTCAATTGAGCTTGTTCCTCTAGAGTCGATGGCAATGCATCGGCTTGTTCCTGCTCAATTTTTTTTTACTGGCCGATTTCATGAATCGGCCCCCACATTTCACTGTTCGTCATCCCACATGCTTGGGAAATATTTCTTGAGATGTTGACCATTGACAGCTACTGGGAACTTCACGCCATCCAACTGCTCGAGCATGTATGCATTACCCTTCAAAACTTGGTCAACTTTGTACGGGCCATGCCAATTTGGAGACCATTTACCATATGCCTTGTCCTTAGTCCCCAACGGCAATACAGCTTCCCATACCAGATCACCAACATGGAACTCTTTTGGCTTCACCTTCTTATTATATGCGCGAGCCACCTTGGCTTTATTCTCCTTGATTTTCTCAAGTGACCATAGTCTGAGTTCCGTTGCATCCTCAATGCTGTCGCTCATTAGGGCTGCATATTCTTTAGCAGTTAAATCATTCTGAAATGTTATCCGTCTCGACCCAGCCTTGATTTCCCAGGGTAACACAGCTTCTTGTCCATAGACCAGCTGGTATGGCGAGGTTTTTATTGCTCCATGACACGACATGCGATAAGCCCACAAAGCTTCTGACAATACCTCATGCCATTGTCTAGGGTGCTCGTCGATTTTCCTCTTAATCAGCTTGATCAGGCTCTTGTTGGACGCTTCAGCCTGCCCATTTGCTTGAGCATAGTATGGAGACGATCGGATCAGCTTGATTCCCATATCCTCGCAGAATTTTCTAAACTCCTTAGAAACGAAGACCGAACCTCCATCGGTCGTGATAGTCTGGGGAATCCCGAATCTATGAATGACATGTTCCAACACGAAACAGATGACATCCTTCGATGCTACTGACTTCATAGGGACGGCCTCCACCCATTTAGTGAAGTAATCTGTGATGGCCAGAACCCATTCATGGTTTTTGCTCGACGGAGGATGAATTTTTCCGATCATATCCATGCCCCAACCTCGGAATGGCCAAGGTTTGATGATAGGATTCATTGCTGACGCGGGTACCATCTGAATGCTCCCAAACCTCTGGCATGCTTGACACCCTTTATAATACTTGAAACAATCTTCAAGCATGGTGGGCCAATAAAATCCCGATCACCTGATCAGCCACTTCATCTTATGAGCCGATTTGTGAGTTCCACAGGCACCCTCATGCACCTCATGTAAGAGCCAATTGGACTCAGCTAGTCCCAGACATTTGAGAAGTACCCCTTCCAAAGTCCTATAGAACATGTCATCGCCAATCAGGACGTACTTCATGGCCCTGTATCTTATCCGTTTAGGTGCCCCCCGAGCCGGATCTTTCAAGTAATTGAAGATATCGGCTCTCCAATCATCTGGTTCCATGAACTGCACCTGAAAATCGGCCCCGCCTGCTACGTCCTTGTATCCTGACGCGGTCTGTGCGAGATCGTTTGCCTCGGTATTTTGCGACCTTGGGATCCAACTGAAGTTTATATACCTGAACTGTGCCATCAGCTCACGGCATTGCATCCACAATGGGAAGAGCAACTCGCTCTCACACTTGTACTCTTCCGTGAGTTGAGAAATCACCAATTTGGAGTCTCCAAAGATCTCAACCGCTTCTGCCCCAGCGTCTAATAGCAACTCCATTCCCTTGCATATCGCTTCATACTCAGCAACATTGTTGGTGCAAGGGGTAGATATCCTGATGGAGAAGGAAAATGTTGCCCCCCGAGGCGACACGAGTAGCATGCCGATGCCGCAACCATCCTCACTGACCGATCCATCGAAACATGGCCCATGCACGCACAGATAGTGCTGCCACGTCCGTGTTTATTCGTTCAGCAATAAGATCGGCCAACGCTTGTCCCTTAACTGCTTTCGCAGGTTGATACCGGATATCAAATTCCGATAACGCAAACATCCATTTGCCGAGTCGGCCTTTCAACACAGGGGCCGACAGCATGTGCTTGATGACATCCGATTTGCATATGACAATGATTTCTGCCGACAGCAAGATGTGCTGAATCTTGGTGCAGGTGAAAAATAGACAGAGGCACAACTTCTCAATTTCGGGGTACCTTGTTTCTGCATCCAACATCCATCTGCTGAGGTAGAAAACCACTTTTTCCAGACCATCATAAACCTGCACCACCACTGATGCGATGGAGGTATCAGCTACTGACAAGTAAATGTAGAATGGTCTGTCTTGCTGTGGCGGAACTAACACAGGTGGCTTCGTTAGGTACTCCTTAATCTCGTCAAATGCTCGTTGTTGCTCTGCCCCCCAGCGAAACTCCTCGTCAGACTTGATTTTGACCAATCCCATGAACGGCTCGATTCGTCCTGACAAGTTGGAGATAAACCTTCTGACGAAATTAATTTTGCCGATGAGACATTGGAGCTCCTTTTTCGTGGTAGGTGGCTTCATCGATCGCACTGCCTCTTGACTTTTCAGGCCGATCTCAATTCCGCGTTCGTGAACCAAGAAACCCAGGAACTGACCGGCCGTCACACCAAAGGCACACTTCTTTGGATTCATTCTTAGTCCGAACTTCCTAGTTCGGTCCAGGACGTGTCGCAAATCCTCCAAGTGTCCGTCCATCGAAACAGACTTGACCACCACGTCATCGATGTAAATTTCCACCAATTTGCCGATTAAATCATGAAAGATGTAATTCATGGCTCTTTGGTATGTTGCGCCGGCATTCTTCAGTCCAAACGTCATGACTACATATTCAAACAAGCCCACCGAGCCTGGCACTCTGAATGCAGTCTTGTGTATATCTTCTGGAGCCATAAAAATTTGGTTGTAGCCGGCATTGCCATCCATGAAACTTAAAATTTTATGACCAGCAGCTGCATTGATCAATGTCTCTGCTATTGCCATTGGATATTCGTCCTTTGGAGTGGCACTGTTGAGGTTCCGAAAATCTATGGCGACGCGCCATCGGCCGTCCTTTTTCTCCACAGGTACGACATTGGAAATCCATTCAGCATACCTGCATGGCCTGATGAACCCGGCGTCCAACATCTTCTGGATCTCTTTCTTGACTTCCACCAAGATTTCGGCCTTCATCTGTCGTGCTCGCTGCTGGAACGGCCGAAATCCTTTCTTCAGAGGGAGCCGATGCTCAATGATGCTCCTGTCTAACCCAGGCATCTCCGTATAATCCCATGCAAAACAATCTGGGTACTCTTTCAACAAGGCTATCATCAGGCCCCTCAGATGCGGATCCAACTTTTTGCTGATAAATGTTGGTCGTGGCTTATCCCCAGGACCAATGTCAATCTCTTCCAGCTCATCAGCTGATGTAAACCCATACCCCAGCTTTCCATCGCCTGCTAGATCAATGCTGAACACAGGTAAAATGCATGTTGAGGATAATTTTGGCCAATCGCTAGAATCAGCCTCCTTTTTCATTGCAATGCTCAATGAGGGTTTACAACTTCTTGGTGCTTCACTATGGCTACGTGACGCGCTTGTGGTAAGATTACTACTTTTCATATTTTGGGGCCGATCGCGGGGATTGGCCTTGCCACGTACGTCTAGTGCCTTGGATCTTGCTACTCTGTCAGGCCGGTGGATAAGACCAGCCTCACTCCGTTTTTTGAAGCTTCGATGCGTTCACAGCCGTCCAAACTGATTCCAGAGAGCGGCTCTTGGTCGTCTGCATCCCAAATATTCATGGCAGCTAGTGAGATCGTGATTGAGTCATCTGCCTGAACAACCTCCACTTCATCTCCATCCCACTGTATGATGCATTGGTGCATTGTGGATGGAATGCAACAGTTAGCGTGAATCCAATCCCATCCTAACAGGACATCGTAGGTGCTTTTGCTGTCGACGATGAAGAACGAGGTAGGGATGGTTTTTCGACCTACGGTCAGATCTACATTCAGAACACCTTTTGCTTCTGATGCTTGGCCGTTGAAATCACTTAACGTGACGTTGGTCTTGATCAGATCATCGTTGGAACGTCCCAAATGTCGTAGCATGGAATACGGCATTATGTTGACTGCCGCTCCCGTGTCAACCAACATCTTGCTGACAGGCTGCCCATCGATATAACCTTTTAGGCATAGAGCTTTCAAATTCCTGTAGCTCCTCTCTCGTGGCTTCTCAAAGATCACTGGCCGTGGACCGCAGTCGAATTGAGCCACCGATACTTCCTCGTCGTTTGGAGCACAAAACTCTGACGGGAGTATGAACACCATGTTTGTATCAGCCGATGCCTCTGCATCGGCTTTTGTCTGTTTGGGGCGCCACACTTTCTTTGGCGGGCGCGTCTCCGTCTCCAATGTTTGCTGAATTTTCACGGCCAGATCGGGCCGTGCCTTCCTCAACGTGTACAGGTACTGCGCCTCGGCTTCCTCCAGGTTTCGTAGCCGCCGCACCCTACGCTTCTGAGAATGGCTGAGTCCATCAGGGCACCACCTTGGCCGGTGGTACCTATCTTCTTCTTCATCTGACTCCTCAAAGTCTTCATCTTGAGATGACTCAGCTCGTTTGTTCTGAGGTGGGAGAGGCCCTAGACGCTTGAACACTGAAACTTCATTTGTTCCCTTCTTCTGTTGTCTACACTCTGGGCAGTTCTCGATTGTAGGTAATCGGCTCATTCCTGAGTCCCAGCAGTGTTTGAAGAAAGGACAGTTCCAATGCCTATCCATGTCTTCTCGCTCTCTTGACCTCCCTCTAGCGTGACGCTCATACCCGTCGTTGTCTCTATCATATCGACGATACTTCCTGTCATCTGTATCAGGCCGACGATATCTCTCATCATCTACGTCGTAGCGCCGATGTCGGCCATACTACTGCTCATATTTGTTAAGGAGATGCGCGGAGAGTGGTCGTTGATACCGCACGCTTCTCACTTCTTCCTCGGTCAAGTATCGTCTGTCATCATATCGGGGCCGGTCGCGTGGATCGGCCTCCTCTTTATCCTTGCCACGGGCGTGACTGCTTTCTGCTTTATCCTTTCCATGGCGGTTCACCATCCCGGCCATGTTGACATTAAAAAAGAAACCTGGCTCGCATCTTATGGGGTGACTGAGATCCACCATGTTGACGCCAGGAAACGGATGTGTGTCTACTTTCATGGCAAATTGTCCGAAGATTAATCGGCCTGATTCTATTGCCATTTGAATTTGTGCGCGCAATACTTTGCAGTCGTTGGTGGCGTGGGTGAACGTGTGATGCCATTTGTAGTATGGCCTGCCATTCATCTCTTGTGACGTAGGGATCTTGTGGCCTTCGGGTAACTTCAGCTGTTTCTCTTTCAGCAGCAAATCAAAAATCTGCTCAGTTTTGCTTAAATCAAAGTCAAACCCTTTTGGAGGCCCTGGTTGTTTCACCCATTTGCAAGACACGGGGTTTGCCCCCCGAGCCCATTCAGCTACATCTACTTCTAGGTCTGGTGTAGGATCTTCAGTTTCTTCCATCTCAACCAGGCCTATCGGACGCTTGAACTTGTCTTGGTACAATTCAGGGTGTCGCTGCTCATATGATGTGAGTTTCTGCACCATGTGCGACAATGAACTGTACTCTGCTTGGGAAGTCAGGTCCTTGATCGGCGTCGCGAGACCCAATACTGCCAGATCGATCGCTTCCTTCTCAGATAATCGAACCGAATAACATCGGTTCCTGACAGTCCTGAAACGTTGGATGTATTCAGATACTGTTTCTCCACGCTTCTGCCGCACCTGTGTTAGATCGGCGATGCCAGCCTCGGTAGCTTCTGAGTGATATTGCACGTGAAACTGTTCCTCTAGCTGCTTCCATGTGCGGACTGAGTTTGGTGGCAACGAGGTGTACCATCCAAAGGCTGATCCCGTAAGAAATTGTGCGAAAAACCTCACACGTAACGGGTCTGACACTGAAATCAAGCCCAGCTGTGCCAAATATCGGCTTACATGCTCTATTGAGCTAGCTCCTTCCGCTCCATTGAATTTTGAGAATTCAGGGAGCCGATATTTGGGTGGCAGCGGGATCAGATCGTACTCGTCGGGGTACGGCTTGGAATAGCCGATTGCTTTCCTCTTCGGCAAGATGCCGAACTGGTCTCTCAAGATAGTGCTGATCTGCTCCATGGTATTAGCTGTAGGGACCGAACCTTCATGACTCGTTCCAGTAGCATATTTAGCCAGCCATGCTTGTTTGTCAGCATCTACTCCAGAGATCCCTGTTGGTGCGATCTGGCTTGTGCGTGCCAAGGCATTGCAGTCCGGCACGTATGTGCACACGTACCCATGCGGGATTTCCTTGGGCGGCTCATATAGGAATTGGCAATCACTAGGATCGCCTCCAACCTTGTAGACAACGTACGCCGGTGAACCCGGCGGTTCTGGTGCTGCGAGCGCGAATGGCAGCGGCGGTCTAATCTGGAGCGGTATCTCTCCCTGGTGAGTTCCCAGGGTAGGTCCTGACGGAGAGTACTGATGCTTCATGATTTCTTGCACCACTCGGACCGCAACGCGCTCAAAAGCGTTCACCAAGCTCTCAGAATGGCGGTGTAGGGAATGAGCTACCATGTAATTAATCTCCTGGCGTAGAGCTCTGGTGCGTTCCTCTGAAGAGGTAGAGAGGTCTACTTCATCGAGGGCACCTTCAGGGGAGAACCCTTTCCATCTGATGCCATGTGAACGGGTCTTCGTGAAAGAGCCGATGAGATCGGCTTCTAAGATGGTTTTCATCTCATCGTACTTCTTCTTGTGTTCTTCCGGCAGATCTACGTACGTGACTGGTTCGCCCACCACCTCATCCGCGGCTTTTGACATGGTTGCTGCAGATGTCGACGTAGTGGTTGCTGTAGAGGGTCCCACCGGGCGTGCCAGAATGTGTTGCGGTCAGAAACCCACCGGCGAGCAGTGACGGGCAACACCGTAGAGCCGGGAGGCTCCCAGGATTGCGGCTGACCCTGGTCCCTCAGGCGACGGCCCGCAAAGCCTTCTGGTACACGCGTCCTGGTGCTTACGAGGGCGTGCCACCTGACCTATACCTGGTCAGGAAGGTGATGGATTGCTTCGACTAATTTCCTGCATGGCCAACACGTAAACATTAAATACGAGCCCCGATCGGCTCTTAAATTGTTCTGTGGATCGGCTCAAAGAGCCGATTGCCCCATGGTTCATGTTAGATTTATATGGACATGGGGATCATGCTTTATCAATATCAAGCTAAACTAATCTACGATAGTCTAGGGTTTTCACCGTATAATCAGAACATCCTATGCGTAGTTGAGCCTAGCAGATACGTAAGATAGCGGAAAACCAGCCCTAAAGAGGCCTAAAAACCAACGTAAAGTTGATCCCCGGAACAATCCCTCTAGAGCTTAATAAACCACACCTCACACACTACCGGATCGTTCAACCCGTTTATAAGGCCTAACCATACAGATATCAAACCAATCCTTGAGGAACAAGGAGCAACTATAACGGATCAGATCTACTAAATATCGATTAAGCAAGATGCTGCCCCTACACCTAAGATAGGTGTAAGGGCAGCTAGATATCAAGGGGTAGCGTAACTAAACAATTGCATCGTGAAAGCATTGTGATCAACCCCAAAACACCTAAGATAAGGGTGTTGCTCGCCATCAAAAAGGCTTCAGCACGAGCAACACCAATAACGAATAAACTGATACTGCCTAGATCGCAAGATGCGATCTAGGCAGCATGTTGCTTACCCGGGAGAAACCCTCGAAACAAGGGGTGGCGATGCGCCTAGATTGATTTGTTGTGAACGTGATTGTTCTTTTTCTCAATAACCCTAGATACATATTTATAGTCCGTAGACTTTCTAACATGGGAATAATCCCAACCGTGCACGAGCCAAATTCTATCTAACCGACACGTATCCTACTATATTTACAGATACACGGGCAAACTAGCCCAAACTTTGTATACAAGGCCGATTCATGTATATCTTCCGTGTATATTCTTCAAGCCCATCTTAATCGCGGCCCACCTCTGATCCGGTCAAATTCTGGTGATAACAGAGTGTCATCTAAATAAAACTAAAATAAAAAAGGCACTCCTTCATGGTATGAGATTGTTGGCAGGCACCCGAGGATTCGGTTAGCCATGGTTTGTGAAAGTAAGGTTGGAAGGGGTGCCACCCAAACTGAAAATGTCTTAATGGGAGCCGCTCTTCGAGAGTTTGTCTGGCAAGGGGGTTAGAGTACCTGCTACCAGTCGTTGACAACAACAAACACTTCTCAAAATATTACTTTTATTCTCTTTATATGATTTCAAAACTGAAAAAGCTCTAGCACATGATTTAATCCCTGCTTCCCTCTGTGAAGGGCCTGTCTTTTACTTTATGTTGAGTCAGTAAACCTATTTCCCTCCATCTCAAGCAAGCATTTGAGTTGTTGTGATCAAACCATTATATTGTGATTTACTTCATCATGTCTTTTACTCTTCCTTGTTTAGTACAAGTTTTATCTGAATGAATATAGTTTTGAAAGTTATCAATGATCATTATGATTGAGTATGCAAGATGAGCCATATAAACTTTAACATGAGAGCGCTGCTCGATGGATAAGAATAACTTGTTAATTGTTCTCTGACCAAGAACGAAGTTTGCCATCACCAACTATGATTTCTTATGCACCTTTATTTGTGATTACCTTATACTTGTTTCAAGTTGAGTTATATGAGGAAGTTGTTCACTAGAATGTCTTGTGTGAATGAATATGATGCTTCTTGTCCGTATTTGATTTATCGACTCTTCACTCCGTAAACATGTGGTCATGTTTACCGAGTTCAGTTTCGCTTGGGGACAAGCGAAGTCTAAGCTTGGGGGGAGTTGATACGTCCAATTTGCATCACTATTTTATATCATAATTTGCTGTTATTCATTGATATATTTCATATTTGGAGATAATACTTATGTTATTTCATCTATTTTGCATGTTTCATGATTATTGGAGGATCGCGCACCGGAGTCAGGATTCTGCTGGAAAAAGCGTCGTCAGAATGCAATATTTCGGAAGATCAACAGTTGACGGAAATTATATGAAAAATCCTATTTTTCCAGAAGACGAAGGGAGCCAGAAGGGGGAGCCGAGGGGACCCGAGGTGGGCCCACCCCATAGGCCGGCGCGGCCCAAGGCCTGGCCGCGCCGCCCTGTGAGGAGGGGGCCCACAGCCCCCTCTCGCCTCCTTTTCTTCGCGTACGCCTTCGTCCCGAAAACCTAAGCTCCAGGGGTACATCGCGAAGAGCCACAGCCGCCTCTGCGGGGCGGAGAACACCAGAGAGAAAAGAACTCTCCGGCAGGCTGAGATCCGCCGGGGAAATTCCCTCCCAGTGGGGGAAATCGACGCCATCGTCACCGTCATCGAGCTGGACATCATCTCCATCACCATCGTCATCATCTCCATCATCATCACCGCCATCTCCACCGCTGCACCTCGTCACCGCTGTAACAATTCGGGTTGAATCTTGATTGTTTGATAGGGGAAACTCTCCCGGTGTTGATTTCTACTTGTTATTGATGCTATTGAGTGAAACCATTGAACCAAGGTTTATGTTCAGATTGTTATTCATCATCATATCACCTCTAATCATGTTCCATATGATGTCTCGTGAGTAGTTCGTTTAGTTCTTGAGGACATGGGTGAAGTCTAAATGTTAGTAGTGAAGTATGGTTGAGTAATATTCAATGTTATGATATTTAAGTTGTGGTGTTATTCTTCTAGTGGTGTCGTGTGAACGTCGACTACACGACACTTCACCTTTATGGGCCTAGGGGAATGCATCTTGTACTCGTTTGCCAATTGCGGGGTTGCCGGAGTGACAGAAACCTGAGCCCCCGTTGGTATATCGATGCAGGAAGGATAGCAGGATCTCAGAGTTTAAGGCTGTGGTTAGATTTATCTTAATTACTTTCTTGTAGTTGCGGATGCTTGCAAGGGGTATAATCACAAGTATGTATTAGTCCTAGGAAGGGCGGTACATTAGCATAGGTTCACCCACACAACACTTATCAAAACAATGAAGATTAATTAGCCGTATGTAGCGAAAGCACTAGACTAAAATCCCGTGTGTCCTCGAGAACGTTTGGTTATTATAAGTAAACAAACCGGCTTGTCCTTTGTGCTAAAAAGGATTGGGCCACTCGCTGCAATTATTACTCTCGCACTTTACTTACTCGTACTTTATTCATCTGTTACATCAAAACCCCCTGAATACTTGTCTGTGAGCATTTACAGTGAATCCTTCATCGAAACTGCTTGTCAACACCTTCTGCTCCTCGTTGGGATCGACATTCTTACTTATCGAAGATACTACGATACACCCCCTATACTTGTGGGTCATCAGGTACCTCTTGCCCGATGATATGGAGGTACTCTTGTGGAGCAATCCCATGCCAAAATGACAAGACAAACAGATAGTGAGCACCTCAAGAATTTTTTACTATTGGTATAGCTTTTTATTGCAAATGCTTCATAGAATGCTCACTATGGCTTAGCTGTAAATTTCCACCATGAATGATGCATGGCTTAGATTAGCGGCCCAGGCATTTCCCTAACTCATATACAAATTCCATGGACTTATAAGATTCCATTTTATTTCGCACCGCTAGGCATCCATAGACAAAAGAACATGACATCAACTAAATATAAGTGCAATTTCGAAAGTGTTCCCCATGAAAGCATGGTTCTACTAACTCCCAACTTGCAATTTGCAAACATATAAACTTCATAAGATAGGCACAATGATCAAATTTATTAAGTGCAAGAAAGTAGATGTGCCATCAAGTTCGTGAGAGCTTTACTGACTAATTTTCTCATGCCAAGATTTAATTTGGAAGATAAAAACATGATGAATTACTTGGAATAGCAATAATATTACTAGGTAGATATAGTGAACACAATTGGAAAACTTTGTTTCATGGTGGTTGGATGCACGAGTAGTTATCATACTCAACACAGGCGAAGGCTAGCAAAAGACTGGGAGCGACCAACTAAGAGAGCAATAATGGCCATAATCATGCATAGGGACAAAACATTATCAATCAAAACATAAAGTGATATTACAAGTCAAAAACTAAATTATCATAGAGGCTTTAGTTGACTGGTTATAGTCACAACATGGTGTAATCATGCGCCAAGTCAACCCAATAAAGCATCAAAGGAGAATACCACAATACTATGCCTTTATGATAGAAACATCACATGATTCTTCAATGACACATTATGCACTATCAGCCATTTGAAACAAGTCATGCTACAACAATAAATACTAAGCATATGACAAGAATAACATCCAACATGACATGCCAAAGTCTATGCCATAGTCTAGACAAGCTTCTTTTTTGCATCACTATAGTCATGAAATATTTTACTCGTATCCAACACCAATCAACTTATTTGAAATAACTCCCAGAGATGAAATACAATATGGACCAGAGAGACAATCATACACAAATAAAGAATACTAACGTGCTCTGAACAAAATTCAAGTGAAAGGACAAGAGCTAAGCGCAGTACCAGAAAAAGAAACAGTCGCAGGACATTAACAACGAAAACTAGAGAGTTCTATGCAATTAAAAAGGAGCGGGTATTCTCCAAAACAAATGTGCCGGGATCCAACATATGATACAGCAAACAAAACAAAACCAAAGAAAAAAAATAAAAATAAAGATGCTCCAAGAACAACACATAGCGTATGAAGCAATAAAAATATAGCGCACAAAGAGATGACATGTTGCTTTGTTGATGAAGAGGGGATGCCTTGGGCATCTGATGTCTACGTGTGCTTCTATTCTTGTAGACAGTGTTGGGCCTCCAAGAGCAGAGGTTTGTAGAACAGCAGCAAGTTTCCCTTAAGTGAATCACCCAAGGTTTATCGAACTCAGGGAGGTAGAGGTCAGAGATATCCCTCTCAACCAACCCTCAATTAAGATACAAGAAGTCTCTTGTGTCCCCAACACACCTAATACACTTGTCAGATGTATAGGTGCACTAGTTCGGCGAAGAGATAGTGAAATACAAGTAATATGGATGATTGTAAGTAGTAATTGCAATCTGAAATAAAAATGGCAGCAAGCGAACATGTAGCAGAACTTGTTGGAAACGGTGTTTCAATGCTTAGGAACAAGGCCTAGGGATCATACTTTCACTAGTGGACACTCTCAACAATGATCACATGATAAATAAATAACTTCTCCTCACTTGTGCTACTCTCAAACACTCTCTTGTTGGATAACAAACACCATTCATTGTGTAGGGCTACAAGAGCACACCTCAAGCCGGAGTAAACAAGCTCCACAACATCCGGAGTTCATATTAAAGTAACCTCTAGAGTGCATAATAGACCGTTGCAATTTAGACCGAGTACTAACATAGCATACACACTGTCACCAATAGCTATGAAAGGGGGAATAGATCGCATCAATACTATCATAGTAATAGTTAACTTCATAATCTACAAGAGATTACAATCATAACCTACGCCAAGTACTACATGATGCACACACTGTCAACTTTACATCATGGAGGAGGAATAGACTACTTTAATAACATCACTAGAGTAGCACATAGATTAATAGTGATACAAAGCTCATGATCACATAAAGATCACACCATGGGAGAGAGAGATGAACCACATAGCTACCGGTAGAGCCCTCAGCCTCGGGGGAGAACTACTCCCTCCTCATCATGGGAGACAGCAACGGCGATGAAGATGGTGGTGGTGTCGATGGAGATGACTCCGGGGGCAATTCCCCGTCCCGGCGGCGTGCCGGAACAGAGACTTCTGTCCCCCGAAACTTGTCTTCGCGATGGCGGCGGCTACGGAACTCTTCGTGGACTATGACTGTATTGTTTAGGGTTTTCGCGACTGGAAGAATATATAGGCGGAAGGGCGGCCTCGGAGGAGCCAGGGGGTGCCCACACCACATGGCGACGCGGCCAGGGGTGGGCCCGCGCCCCCCTATGGTGTGGGTCCCCTGCTGGCCGCCTCCGACTCTCCTTCGATGTTCTGGAACCCTCCGTGGAAAATAGGGCCGTGGGCTTTTGTTTCGTCCAATTCCGAGAATATTTCCTGTGTAGGATTTCTGAAACCAAAAACAGCAGAAAACAGGAACTTGCGCTTCGGCATCTTGTTAGTAGGTTAGTCCCGGAAAATGCATCAAAATGATATAAAGTGTATGTAAAACATGTGAGTATTGTCATAAAACTAGCATGGAACATAAGAAATTATAGATACGTTTGAGACGTATCAAGCATCCCCAAGCTTAGTTCCTACTCGCCCTCGAGTAGGTAAACGATAACAAGGATAATTTCTGAAGTGACATGCTACTATCATAATCTTGATCAATACTATTGTAAAGCATATGAGATGAATGAAGTGATTCAAAGCAATGGTAAAGATGATGATTAAACAACTGAATCATATAGCAAAGACTTTTCATGAATAGTACTTTCAAGACAAGCATCAAAAAGTCTTGCATAAGAGTTGACTCATAAAGCAATAGATTCAAAGTAAAAGGCATTGAAGCAACACAAAGGATGATTAAGTTTCAGCAATTGCTTTCAACATGTAACATGTATATCTCATGGATAGTTGTCAACATAAAGTAATATAACAAGTGCAATAAGTAAACATGTAAGAATCAATGCACACAGTTGACACAAGTGCTTGCTTCTAAGATAGAAAGAAGTAGGTAAACTGACTCAACATAAAGTAAAAGAAAGGACCTTCGCAGAGGGAAGCATGGATTACTCATGTGCTAGAGCTTTTTATTTTGAAAACATGGAAACAATTTTGTCAACGGTAGTAATAATTCATATGTGTTATGCATAAAACCTCCTATAAGTTGCAAGCCTCATGCATCGAATACCAATAGTGCCCGCACCTTGTCCTAATTAGCTCGGATTTCCATGGATTATCATTGCATTACATATGTTTCAACCAAGTGTCACAAAGGGGTACCTCTATGCCACATGTACAAAGGTCCAAGGAGATAAATCGCATCTGATTTCTCGATTTTGATAGATCTCAACTTAAGGACATCCATACCGGGACAACATAGAAAACAAATAATGGACTCCTCTTTTTAATGCTTAAGCATTCAACAACAAATAATATTCTCATAAGAGATTCTGAGGATTAGTGTCCAAGCTGAAACTTCCACAACGATACATGGCTTTGGTTGGCGGCCCAATGTTCTTCTCTAACAGTATGCATACTCAAACCATTTAATCATGAGAAATCTCCCTTACTTCAGACAAGACGAACATGCATAGCAACTCACATGATATTCAACAAAGGTGTAACAAGTTGATGGCGTCCCCAGAAACATGGTTACCGCTCAACAAGCAACTTATAAGAACTAAGATACATAAGCAACATATTCATTACCACAATAGTTTTTTAGGCTACTTTCCCATGAGCTATGTATTGTAAAGACAAGGAATGAAATTTTAAAGGTAGCACGCAAGCAATTTACTTGGAATGGCAGAGAAATACCACATATAGGTAGTTATGGTGGACACAAATGGCATGAGTTTTGGCTCAAGGTTTTGGATGCACGAGAAGCATTCCCTCTCAGTGCAAGGCTTTGGCTAGCAAGGTTGTTTGAAGCAAGCACAAGTATGAACCGATACAGCAAAACTTACATAAGAACATATTGCAAGCATTATAAGACTCTACACTGTCTCCTTGTTGCTCAAACACTTTTACCAGAAAATATCTAGACTTTTAGAGAGACCAATCATGCAAACCAAATTTCAACAAGCTCTACAGTAGTTCTCCACTAATAGGTTTAAACTACATGATGCAAAAGCTTAAACATGATCTATGAGAGCTCAAAACAATTGCCAAATATCAAATTATTCAAGACCATATGCCAATTACCACATGAAGCATTTTCTGTTTCCAACCAAATAGCAATAAGCGCAGCGGCTTTCACCTTTTGCCATGAACATTAAAAGTAAAACGAAGAACACCAGTGTTCAAATGAAAAAGCGGAGTATGTCTCTCTCCCACACAAGCATGATAGGATCCGATTTATTCAGAGAATGAAAATAACAAAATGAAAATAAAAGCACACAGACGCTCCAAGTAAAGCACATAAGATGTGACGGAATAAAAATATAGTTTCACTAGAGGTGACCTGATAAGTTGTTGATGAAGAAGGGGATGCCTTGGGCATCCCCAAGCTTAGATGCTTGAGTCTTCTTGAAATATGCAGGGATGAACCACGGGGGCATCCCCAAGCTTAGACTTTTCACTCTTCTTGATCATATCATATCATCCTCCTCTCTTGACCCTTGAAAACTTCCTTCACACCAGACTCAAAACAATCTCATTAGAGGGTTAGTGCGTAATCAAAAATTCACATGTTCAGCAAGGACACAATCATTCCCAACACTTCTGGACATTACCCAAGGCTACCGAAAGTTAATGGAACAAATAAATCCACTCAACACAGTAAAAGAGGCAATGCGAAATAAAAGGCAGAATCTGTCAAAACAGAACAGTCCATAAAGACGAATTTTTTTGAGGCACTTAACAGGCTCAGATGAAAAAGCTCAAATTGAACGAAAGTTGCGCACATATCTGAGGATCACGCATGAATTTTTTCAGGAATTTACGAGTTTCCTACAGAGAGATCTACTCAAATTCGTGACAGGTAAAAATCTGTTTCTGCACAGGAATCCAAATATAGTATCAACTTTACTATCAAAGACTTTACTTGGCACAACAACGAAATAAACATGATAAGGAGAGGTTGCTACAGTAGTAACAACTTCCAAGACACAACAAAACAGTAGAAAAATAAAAACATGGGTTATCTCCCAAGAAGTGCTTTCTTTATAGCCATTAAGATGGGCTCAGTAATTTTAATGATGCTCTCGCAAGAAATAAGAGTTGAAGCAAAAGAGAGCATCAAAAGAAAATAAGAAACAATTTGAAGTCTAACCAACTTCCTATGAAAAGGAATCTTATAAATAAACAAGTCATATAAGCATAATGCAACAAACATAGAAAGGCAACACAAGCGCAACTTCAAGATTCTCAACATAAAGAGGGGAAACTTAATATTATTAAGATGCATATAACCATGTTTCCCTCTCTCATAATAACTTTCAGTAGCATCATGAAAAAACTCAACAATATAACTATCACATGAAACATTCTTATCATGAGCTACATGCATAAAATTATTACTCTCCACATAAGCATAGTCATTACTATTAATTGTACTGGGAGCAAATTCAATAAAATAGCTATCATTATTATTCTCATCACCATAATCATCATATATAGGAGGCATATTGTAATCATAATTAATTTTCTCCTCAATAGTAGGTGGACTGAAAATATGATAGTCATCATTGTAATCATCATATATAGGAGGTAAAGTATCATCAAAGTAAATTTTCTCCTCCACGCTTGGGGGACTAAAAATATCATCCTCATCAAAACCAGCTTCCCCAAGCTTAGAATTTTCCATAGCATTAGCAACAATGGCGTTCAAAGCATTCATACTAATAACATTGCCATTAGCATGCATATAAAGTTCCATAGGGTTTTTAATTTTCTCTTCAAACACCTCATGTCCTAACTCAAGATAAATACTATAAAGATCTCTAATAGTTTTGTTGTTTTCCATTAAGCCTAAATAGTGAAATAAAAACAAGAAACAAAAAGATATAATTGGAGAATCTAAAGGAAATAGCTTCGAGCACTCACACACCGGCAACAGTGCTAGGAAATAGCTTAGTAGTCAGAGGATGTGAATACCTTTTACCTTACCTCCCCGGCAACGGCGCCAGAAAATAGCTTGATGTCTACGTGTGCTTCTATTTTTGTAGACAGTGTTGGGCCTCCAAGAGCAGAGGTTTGTAGAACAGCAGCAAGTTTCCCTTAAGTGAATCACCCAAGGTTTATCGAACTCAGGGAGGTAGAGGTCAGAGATATCCCTCTCAAGCAACCCTGCAATTAAGATACAAGAAGTCTCTTGTGTCCCCAACACACCTAATACACTTGTCAGATGTATAGGTGCACTAGTTCGGTGAAGATATAGTGAAATACAAGTAATATGGATGATTGTAAGTAGTATTTGCAATCTGAAATAAAAATGGCAGCAAGCGAACATGTAGCAGAACTTGTTGGAAACGGTGTTTCAATGCTTAGAAACAAGGCCTAGGGATCATACTTTCACTAGTGGACACTCTCAACAATGATCACATGATAAATAAATAACTTCTCCTCACTTGTGCTACTCTCAAACACTCTCTTGTTGGATAACAAACACCATTCATTGTGTAGGGCTACAAGAGCACACCTCAAGCCGGAGTAAACAAGCTCCACAACTTCCGGAGTTCATATTAAAGTAACCTCTAGAGTGCATAATAGACCATTGCAATTTAGACTGAGTACTAACATAGCATACACACTGTCACCAATAGCTATGAAAGGGGGAATAGATCGCATCAATACTATCATAGTAATAGTTAACTTCATAATCTACAAGAGATTACAATCATAACCTACGCCAAGTACTACATGATGCACACACTGTCAACTTTACATCATGGAGGAGGAATAGACTACTTTAATAACATCACTAGAGTAGCACATATATTAATAGTGATACAAAGCTCATGATCACATAAAGATCACACCATGGGAGAGAGAGATGAACCACATAGCTACCGGTAGAGCCCTCAGCCTCGGGGGAGAACTACTCCCTCCTCATCATGGGAGACAGCAACGGCGATGAAGATGGTGGTGGTGTCGATGGAGATGACTCCGGGGGCAATTCCCCATCCCAGCGGCGTGCCGGAACAGAGACTTCTGTCCCCCGAAACTTTTCTTCGCGATGGCGGCGGCTACGGAACTCTTCGTGGAATATGACTGGATTGTTTAGGGTTTTCGCGACTGGAAGAATATATAGGCGGAAGGGCGGCCTCGGAGGAGCCAGGGGGTGCCCACACCACATGGCGGCGCGACCAGGGGTGGGCCCGGGCCCCCTATGGCGTGGGTCCCCTGCTGGCCGCCTCCGACTCTCCTTCGATGTTCTGGAACCCTCCGTGGAAAATAGGGCCGTGGGCTTTTGTTTCGTCCAATTCCGAGAATATTTCCTGTGTAGGATTTCTGAAACCAAAAACAGCAGAAAAGCATCGGCGCTTCAAAGATCTTGTTAATAGGTTAGTCCCGGAAAATGCATCAAAATGATATAAAGTGTATGTAAAACATGTGAGTATTGTCATAAAACTAGCATGGAACATAAGAAATTATAGATACGTTTGAGACGTATCAGCATCCCCAAGCTTTGACTCTTGTACCTTTTGAATATGTCTTGGGGTGCAGGGGCATCCCCAAGATTGAGATTTTGTCCATTTTTTCATCTATCACATCGTTGTTCTCTCCCTACACTTGAAAACTTCCTTCGTACAAAAACTTCACACAATTCTTCATTAGCAGTATTAGTACAATCAAAATAAACAAATCCACTTGTGTTCAATGCTAACATATATCAAAAATATATTAAAGTATAAGCTACTGTAGCAACTTTTCAAAAAGCTCTTTGATCAAAAGAACTAAAAAGAAAATATTTAAGAGGCGAATACAAATAGTGTAGAAATCTGTCAAAACAGAATAGAAGGTAAAGATCGAAATTTACGAAAGTGATAAACTAACGAAAGTTATATAATAACATGGGGCATATGCATAAAAAATGACAACTCAAAATTCCGCTCTGGCTATTTATACGAATATTTATGGTAACAACACAGAATCTGTTTTCAGGACAACAACTTCCCCAAACATTACTTTCTTCCTATTAGAGGCTATTCTTGGCACAAAAACGAAATAAAAATGATAAGGAGAGGTCATTACAGTGGTAATAACTTCCCAGACTCAAAAAAAAGAAAAACTTCTGTAAACATGGGTTGTCTCCCATAAACTCTTTTCTTTAATGCCTTTCAGATAGGCATAGTAAAAATGCGAGCATCAAGTATTATCAAGTGAAGAAGCATCAATTTTATAAATAGCGGGAGCCTTGCGCATACATATCCTATTTTTAAGATTTTCATAGGGAAACAATGAGAACCACCCTGTGGGGTGGTGAATATCATGATACGCTCCCCATCATCAATCCTTGCTCCCAGGAGTTTTAGCAGTGATCGCCCAAGCGTGATTTGTCCTTTTCCTACACATTCAATGACAAGATAATCAGTGGATACAATGCTCCCTAATTTTTTTGTATGCACTCCTTCAACAATTCCAATGGGTAATATAACATCATTAGTGGTAAGAGATATTTCTTCTCCTCCCTCAGAAAGTCCCCAAAGATTTAAAGACTCGTAAATATCTCTAGGCATAAGGCAAAATTCAGACATAATATCACAACGAGCATAAAAATTTCACCACCTATATCAACTTTCACCGAAGGGAGCCAATTTGTGGGTTCATAATTTATTAGAACTTGATCACATTTCTCCCGAAGCATACTATAACATTCGTTCAATCTAGTTGTACTTGTTTCAAGAGTGTTTAATCTAGCTAAAATGCTCACAAGGGATGAATCAAAATTACTAGGTGAGCTATATGTTGCAATCAACTTTTTTATGGAATTAAAAGCTTGATATCCATCACAAAGAATGAAATATCCTCCAGCTACTATGTCTAAATCATATCTATAACGCAGAATAAGACCAAAATAAAAGCTACTAAGAAGCAAGTCTGAAGTCATTCTCGGTTCAGTTTTAATACAAGAACTATTAATTCTAGACAAGGCTTCCTTGAAACTCTCCTCACTCCCTTGCTTGAAAATGAAAATCGTTTCCTCAGGCGACATGGTAACATGAATAGACATTTTAGCAAAATTAAAACTAAGCAATAGAAATAACAGATATAATAGAAACTAATTTTATTTGTGTTTTTAATATAAAGACAACTATAAAAGTAAACTAATTTTTGTGTGTTTCTGATATAATAAAGCAAACAAAACAAAGTAAGGTAAACTAAGCAAACTATAACAAAGTAAAAAAGATTGGAGATGAGAGACTCCCCTTGCAGAAATCCTTTTTCTCCCCGGCAACGGCGCCAGAAAAAGTCTTGATGTTGCTTATCGTTACACCGACTTCACACTGTTGGGGAACCCCAAGAGGAAGGTGTGATGAGCAAAGTAGCAAGTTTTACCTCAGTACGAAACCAAGGTTTAATCGACCAGTAGGAGAAAGGCGTGACTTCTGAAGGTGTTGCTGGCTGACTAGTGGTAGGGTGCACTACCGGCGTCAGCAACAACGTGGAACCTGCACACAACACAATCAAAGTAATTTGCCCCAACTTACAGTGAGGTTGTCAATCTCACCGGTTTGCTGAACACAAAGGATTAGACGTATCGAATGGAAGGAGATGTTTGCAGAAAGTGAACATAACAGGATTACAGTTGAATTTATCAGTAAAGGAAATAGGACCGGGGTCTACAGGTCACTAGAGGTGTCTCTCCATAAAGAAATAGCATGTTGGGTAAACAAATTACATCTGAGCAATTGACAGAATATCGATCAATACATGACAAGATGATTACTATGAGATTTGATATGGGCATTACAACATAATACATAGACCTTAATCCAACTGCGTCTATGACTAATAATTCACCTTCAGGTTAGCGTCCACACCCCTTCTAGTATAAAGTTGCAAGCAACAGACTATCACATTAAGCAATGTGTGTAAAGTAAACAATAGAATTACCCTCGGACAAAACATTGTTGTTTTCTCCCTAGAAGTTATAAAGTCACTCTCCCAGAAAACTAGAGGCATGAACCTATTATCGAGCATAAATGCCCCCTCTTGGAGTCACAAGTGTCCACTGGCCAGAGTTTCTACTAGCAATGGGAGCATGCAAGATTAAAAATAACATATGACATGAATATATAATAAATCTCCACATAGTACACAATATTCATCGGATCCCAGCAAACCAAACATATATGATTACATAAAGATGATCTTGATCATATAGGGCGGCTCACAAGATCGATACATGAAGCACAAAGTGGAGAAGACGACCATCTAGCTACTGCTATGAACCCATAGTCCAGGGATGAACTACTCACACATCTCTTAGGAGGCGGGCATGGCGATGTAGATGCCTCCGGCGATGATTTCCCCCTCCGACAGGGTGCCGGGAAGAGCTTCAGAACCCCTCGAGATGGGTTCTTTGATGGCGGCCACGACAGAGCTTTTCGTGGATGGAGGCTCGGGTATCCAGGGTTTTCCCGAGAAGATGTATAAATAGGCGGAGGATTGATGTCTACGTTCCCCCTCCTTTCCTGTAGACAGTGTTGGGCCTCCAAGAGAAGAGGTTTGTAGAACAGCAGCAAGTTTTCCCTTAAGTGGATCACCCAAGGTTTATCGAACTCAGGGAGGAAGAGGTCAAAGATATCCCTCTCATGCAACCCTGCAACCACAAAGCAAGAAGTCTCTTGTGTCCCCAACACACCTAATAGGTGCACTAGTTCGGCGAAGAGATAGTGAAATACAGGTGGTATAAATAAGTATGAGCAGTAGCAACGGTGCCAGAAAATAGCTTGCGGGCGTGTAGTTGATGGTGGTAGTATTGCAGCAGTAGTAACACAGTAAAACAGTAAACAAGCAGCGATAGCAGTATTTAGGAACAAGGCCTAGGGATTACACTTTCACTAGTGGACACTCTCAACATTGATCACATAACAGAATAGATAAATGCATACTCTACACTTTTGTTGGATGATGAACACATTGCGTAGGATTACACGAACCCTCAATGCCGGAGTTAACAAGCTCCACAATAATGCTCATATTTAAGTAACCTTATAGTGTAAGATAGATCAACAGACTAAACCAAGTACTAACATAGCATGCACACTGTCACCTTCATGCATATGTAGGAGGAATAGATCACATCAATATTATCATAGCAATAGTTAACTTCGCAATCTACAAGAGATCATGATCATAGCATAAACCAAGTACTAACACGGTGCACACACTGTCACCTTTACACACGTGCAGGAGGAATAGAACTACTTTAATAACTTTGCTAGAGTAGCACATAGATAAATTGTGATACAAACTCATATGAATCTCAATCATGTAAAGCAGCTCATGAGATTATTGTATTGAGGTACATGGGAGAGAGATGAACCACATA
Organism: Lolium perenne; assembly: GCF_019359855.2. Lineage (NCBI taxonomy): Eukaryota > Viridiplantae > Streptophyta > Magnoliopsida > Poales > Poaceae > Lolium > Lolium perenne. Next base: position 146,049,160 of record NC_067246.2, read on the forward strand.
GCTACAGCGAAGCCCTCAGCCTCGGAGGTGGATTACTCCCTCCTCATCATGGAAGCAGCGATGGCGGTGAAGATGGCGGTGAAGACGGCGGTGGAGATGGCTCCGGGGGCAATTCCCCGTCCGGCAGGGTGCCGGAACAGAGAGTTCTGTCCCCCGAATTGGAGTTTCGCGATGGCGGCGGCGCCCCTGGAGTCTTTCTGGAGTTTCGTCAATTGGTACTGCGTTTTTAGGTCGAAAGGGCTTTTATAGGCGAAGAGGCAGCGCAGGGGGGCACCTGGGGGCGCCACACCCTAGGCCGGCGCGGCCTAGGCCAGGCCCGCGCCGCCATGTGGTGTGGTGGCCCCCTGGCCCCTCTCCGACTCTTCTTCGGTGTTCTGGACGCTTCCGGGAAAAATAGGAGGTTTGGCGTTGATTTCGTCCAATTCCGAGAATATTGCCCGAACAGCCTTTCTGGAACCAAAAACAGCAGAAAACAGAACCGGCACTGTGGCATCTTGTTAATAGGTTAGTTCCGGAAAATGCATGAAAATGATATAAAGTGTGAACAAAACATGTTGGTATTGTCATAAAACAAGCATGGAACATCGGAAATTATAGATACGTTGGAGACGTATCAGCATCCCCAAGCTTAGTTCCTACTCGTCCTCGAGTAGGTAAACGATAAAAGATAATTTCTGAGGTGACATGCTACCAACATAATCTTAATCATACCATTGTAAAGCATATGAGATGAATGCAGCGATTCGAAACAATGTAAATGCAATGAGTAAACAAGTGAATCATATAGCAAAGACTTTTCATGAATAGTACTTTCGAGACAAGCATCAATAAGTCTTGCATAAGAGTTACTCATAAAGCAATAAATTCATAGTAGAGACATTGAAGCAACACAATGGAAGATTAAGTTTCAGCGGTTGCTTTCAACTTGTAACATGTATATCTCATGGATAGTTGTCAATGCAAAGCAATATAACAAATGCAATAAGCAAGTATATAAGAATCAATGCACAGTTCACACAAATGTTTGCTTCTTGAGGTGGAGAGAAATAGGTGAACTGACTCAACAATAAAAGTAAAAGAATGGTCCTTCAAAGAGGAAAGCATCGATTGCTATATTTGTGCTAGAGCTTTTATTTTGAAAACATGAAACAATTTTGTCAACGGTAGTAATAAAGCATATGTATCATGTAAATTATATCTTACAAGTTGCAAGCCTCATGCATAGTATACTAATAGTGCCCGCACCTTGTCCTAATTAGCTTGGACTACCGGATCATCACAATGCACATGTTTTAACCAAGTGTCACAAAGGGGTACCTCTATGCCGCTTTGTACAAAGGTCTAAGGAGAAAGCTCGCATTGGATTTCTCGCTATTGATTATTCTCAACTTAGACATCCATACCGGGACAACATAGACAACAGATAATGGACTCCTCTTTTATGCATAAGCATGTAACAACAATTAATAATTCTCATTTGAGATTGAGGATATATGTCCAAAACTGAAACTTCCACCATGGATCATGGCTTTAGTTAGCGGCCCAATGTTCTTCTCTAACAATATGCATGCTTAACCATAGGGTGGTAGATCGCTCTTACTTCAGACAAGACGGACATGCATAGCAACTCACATGAAATTCAACAATGAATAGTTGATGGCGTCCCCAGTGAACATGGTTATCGCACAACAAGCAACTTAATAAGAGATAAAGTGCATAATTACATATTCAATACCA